>NW_024720313.1:0-30149 GCF_018991925.1 Homarus americanus
GGTAACTCAGAATCAGAGGAATTTCTTGAAACAATCCAGGACTGTTTCCTAAGCCAACATATACGTAACTGAATCCACAAGGGGTAATAATATACTCGATTTAGTTCTGCCAAACAGAGAAAACTTCATTAGTAATGTCGAGATATTGAATGAACTTGCTAACAGATCACAAAGAAATTAGATTCCAGTCAGAGACGTGACCGATCGCCCAACCGGCTTACGAGCTGATCAGTGGTGAAGAGGATAAAAATAAAAGTAAAAAGAGTCCCAGATTTCAGAAGGCAAACTTTGATAGTTTGAAGAGGCACCTGAGAGAAGGGGTATCGCACTTGGGGTGAATTACATGACCTCACATGAGGTGACCTCACACAATGTACCCACAGAGGACGACCTCACCTTCCCTGGAGACCTGAAAGTTGGCGGTGACCTGATAACGAGATCTGAGGATGCCGAGTTCCACGACAATTTAAATAATGAGTTACTTAATGTTAATTAATTCACGACAAGTGATATATAGTGACAAGTTTCACTGGGAAAATAATGGAAACAAGTGTTGACAGTGGAAACACCAGAGAGCTACCAGATTTAAGAGGGAGAATCGACTTGAACATGAATATTAACACTCAAGTGCCAAACCCTTGACCTTTGTGAGACACCCTCGCCTACTACATATGAAACTTATGATCTAAATGCAATTTTGATCATGGTGAGACCGACGATACCCCATGTACTGACACCGGTTAGCTGTACGACACTACAGCTGCATCAGGTAGGCCCACAACACCCTATGATCGTCCAGCTGTCATGGTCACATTGACTGCTGGTCTGTTTTAAATCTGTTGATTCGTATTATACTTCACGTCGGCAAAACATCCCTAGGAAGAAACGCGTTTTACACCAAGGATCCCTCTCTGTAAGCCCCGGCCATGTGAACACTGTTGTCAATGTGTATATTCCACTTTCTCTTGGCAAGCTCAATCTGAATTAGTTTATGTAAATCAACTTAAGTAATTCACCAGACCCGTGGCATTTGAGGGTCATCTTTGAATGTGTAGCAGTTGGTTTGTTTGTAATTTTTGTCATTGCGTGAGTAACCACCTCTGGCAACTCACGGGTATATAAACCAGAGCGTGGAGGGAGACAGCCTTCCCTTAACACCCTCCAAACTTTGTCTCAGGTATGTAAGCATGTGTTCCCCGCCGATATAGCCATTCAGTTTGACTTAGTCAATTTTGTGAGTGTCAGTGTTCGTGTTGTAACAGTGAAATTGTCATTTACTCAGTGTAAGAAGTACGAAAATAAATGTCGTCTGACGTTGCCAGACGAGAGATTGTTTGTGATTGAGTCATCCTCAAGCTTCCCTTGACGCCCTCCACATTTGTTCTCAGATCCATTGTGTGGGTTATTTGAACTCCCCACCGTGGATACCTAACAGTTAGCTGTAGTGGACGATGTCGCCGATTCGGCAGGATTCACATTGCTCCAGTCTGCATTCTGGGAAGTAGACCCCGGGCTCTCGCCACATGTTGGACTACCACCGATCATAACAGCGGTCGTCAGTTGTTGAGTGTTCTACCCTGGGATATGCCTTGAAGTCATATGGTCCACAGTGTTTGTTGTATATGATTGGGGATAATTATCTGGAATATAATTATCCCATGTTGGGTAGTGAACCCATGTAACTCGTTGGTATCAGTATTAACGTCTTGTGTGTTATGAGAGCATCTCATATGTACTAACAACAGTCTAGTGAAGGTATCAAATGTAAGTTTGTCTTGTAATGTAATGTAATGCCATGTAACACCAGGAATGTGTGAGAAGTAAAAGTATCCACTTGGAATGACAGCTGAGTAAAGCCAAGGAGTTGATCCTGGTAACTGTTACTGTAAGGTACCACCAGCAGTGTTGTAAGAAGTAGTAAGAGTACAGTATCTAAGTGAATTGCAGTTGAGTAAAGCCGAGGAGTTGCACCTTGGAGTTTTATGTTAGTGACATCTTTTTCCCTACTTTGATTTCATATTAATAAACCATTTCTTACAGAATATTACAGTACCCATGAGCCTGACCCTCGCCATGCTACCAAAAGAACTGAGGTTATGAAGTAACCATGAACTGAAATATGTAGACAGAACAATTGAAGGAACTAAGACAGAGAAGGTGGTCTTGGTGGTTCAAGAGAGAGCATTGTCACTCCCTGCCTCTCAGACCACTATTTTGAGAGATTGGAGTGCCTGAACTTGCATAGCTTATACTACAGACAGGGCAAGGGGCAACCTAATTGAGGTGTATAAGCATCTCAAGGGGCACTACTCAGTCGAGTGTCCTTACTTGGAGCTGGCGGACGCTCGCCCCACAAGGGGGTCACAGCTCAAGATTGAAGAAGCCACAAGTCCAGAAAACTGTGAGGGCAAACTTTTTCGGAGTGAGAGTTGTGAACTCTTGGAACAATCTACCAGAAAGTGTTGTGATGGCACCGAGTGTGAGCTCTTTCAAGAACAGACTTGACCAACACTGGAGCAGGTTCAGGTACATTCAGGAGCAGGTGCATGCCCAGTACTTGCCAACAGTGCGTAACAGAGACGTGACCGATCGCCCAAGCGGCTAACAAGCCGATCAGTGGTGAAAAAGATAAAAGAAAAAAGAAGGTTGGACAATTACAGCTGGCTGCCTCTCGCTGGGAAGCTCACCCCCAGCCAGTGACGTCACAGCCAATCACAGAGCTTTTCACAGTCAAGAGACTTTTTACCAACTTAATCATTTTTTACACTTTTTGGTTTGATTTATTTTAAAATATAAATACCATAGTGAATTTTAGCGTTTTCTTTACCCATTGACTCGCCATCTTACGAAAAAAATCCGACCGTCAACTCGTCCATTATTAGACCTCTCCTGCCCCGGCCAAGTTCTTACTGGAACATGACACCGGTTCTTGTGGGACTGTACGCAAGAACAGGAAACATTGGCCTGTGTTTCTTGGTAAACCTGTAGGAGGAGAGATCGAGCTGAAACAAGCAGACAAGCTGCTTGCAACCGCTGGCAAGATGAGCGTACTGTGCAGGTGCTGTCAACCGTGCACAAGGGTGAAATGGTGGACAGTTGAAAAGGGGACTGGAGTCTGGACCACAGGAGAGGTCGTGAAAAAAACTAACACTGTCGTGCACTACAATGTCAACATGCGGCTCGTGAAAAGAGTGTCCTGCAGTTTTCGCAATTGAGTGTGTACGGAAATGTGTCAAGTAGTATAAGAAAAATGTTCCTACACCTCTTGGACATCACCATCCTGAATACGTACAACTTGTACCTAGTGAAAACCGGGAAAAAACCCTTTCTCGGGGGTTTTCAGAAGCAAGTTATAACACAACTCCTAGAGAAGTATGGCATCATCGTGGCAGCTCTACCACGACGTTACAGCCAAGCAGGCCTACCTGACAGACTCCTTGCACATGACTGGGTTGTTCGTCATTACCTTGATCATCCGACACTCGCAGGTAGTCGTAAGGTGCAAAGGCGGTGTTACGTCTGCAAGAACACCACAAAGCACCCAGCTAAGCATAAGGACGTAACGATGTGGTGTAAGGAGTGTGACGTTGGTCTTTGTAAACCTTGCTTTATGGAGGAGGACCACTCTAAGAAAACAATATGGCTCGTCCTTGTAAATAGTGTAAGTGTAAGTATATATGTAAGGTACAAAGTGTCATAAAGGTGTACAGTTGTGTGCATTCACAGTGTCACTACACACAAGCGCTGGCAGACAGCTAGGGTATCACCAACACTACCAAGTATCACCTTCACCTCACCACCCTACGCGCAGTCAGAGGAAGCTTCTCGGTAAATACCTTCTTTTGTATGTTTATTTTTCATTGTACGAAATTTTTATCATGTTGTATCAAAGTAATATAGCTTAAGTAGTGTAGTTGTATTGTAGTGTATTATTACTACATGATTTTAACCGCCCAATGAGCGACTGTGGGATGAGACCCTTGCACGTAGGACTCGATTGTTCTTTATTCGGCCAAACCTGCAGAGTACAAATTACATATGTTACGTATGAGATAATTAATTCAATCGTATGTTCCATCACTATTAACGACTACATATAATATATTTGAGTAGAGTATGGTGTTAAACCATATAAAACTTAAGTGTTTCGGGTCTAATGTAGGACTTATTAACTCCCTGACTTGATGGCTCACTGGACAGCTAGAGACTGATCGAACTAGTCAGCCGGAGGCGGGGGGGGGGGCCATCTCTTTCTCACTTAACACCTCAGCAAAGCTCGTTGTCAACACTCCCTCTGTCTCTTCCCATTCCGTAATTCTCTCTACTCTCCCAGTCATTCCACTGCAGGTAAATAAATGATAATGCCATGATTATGTTATATATGTGGGCTGATCAGGAATTATTATTCCAGTCTTTAGTTTAGCAACATTGACAAAGCTTGGAGTACAGCTCTGTCATTCTGAGTAATTCAATTAGGTCTGAAACTGAGGGTAGTATTAGAGGATCTCTACAACTACATCCGCATTCCAATGCGACAGTATCCTAGCAGCCAGCCAACTGCTCAGGGGGGGGGGGGGTCACCAGCTGCTACGTCTACCCTAGCAACGGAGTCAAGAAACTGGCGAGTTACCACGGGTTTACTTCCGGCTGCTGTGTATATAAGCTCGCAGTCTCTCTATTGAAATTCATTCTTCTCTAAGTTCCTAAACACGCAACACCTCCTCCAAGCAAGCTCCTCGCTGTCCAGCTCTCATTGAACCTGGAGGCCAGCAACATGCATCATCCCCTCTAACGAAGCTCCTGCACATCTACCTCCTAAAACATTGTAGGGGTATCGAGATATTAATGTTGTCTAGCACTCAGGATGGAAGGAAACTCTAATGTGGTTTTCTTGTATAATATATATAAGTTATATGAAGACAGTCTGGTGCTGGAGATGCCGTGTGGTGGGAGCTGCTCAGTAGAAGACGTTCGGTGAGTAGCGTGTTGAAGGAGGTAGATGTGCAGGAGCTTCGTTAGAGAAGATGTTGCCTGTTGCTGGCCTCCTGGTTGAATAAATGTTAACAGCTAGGAGCTTGCTGGAGGAGGTGTTGCTTGTTCAGGAAAATGGGCAGAATGAGAGTTGGTTGGTGAGGAAGCTCAGAGAAGGACAGCTGGTGGGTCGCCATGCTCGCTGGCGGGAGCGAGGACCGCCAGGCAGGCGAGGAGAGCGAAGGCGCCAGGCAGCGGCAGAGGAGGAGGTGTTGCTTGTTCAAGAAGAATGGTCAGAATGAATCTCAATGGAGAGACAGAGCTTATATACCCAGCAGCAGCCGCTATGAGTCATGTTGGGAAAACCCGAGAAGTCGCCGGTGAATAGTTTCGTTGCTAGGCAACGGCACGTTGGAATGTGATAGCAGGTGGTGGCGTGCTACGCAGTTTGTAGGGGAGACGTCCACTACAATACTCCCCCTCCCCTCCAGGCGGTGTAGGAGACTTGTTGTTTGTAGAGTTGCTTAGCACATGTGAGGCAGACCGGGCGGTGCATGCCTCATGTGAGACAACGGCGATGGCGTGATGAGCCGATCGCTGAAATACAACTGTCTAGATACACACTATCTGTGGGAGAAGGGAGAAAAAGGGTGTGTGGAGGCGATGAATGTTGTGCTTCCCTCACGACAGGTACAGGGTCGTCAGATGCGCCTGCTGGGGTGTGTGTGGGCCTGGATCAGGAGCAGGGGCTGGGTCAGCAGAAGCGGGTTAGGGCTCGTGACAGCAGCTGGGTCCACGACAGCAGCAGGGTGCAGGACATTAGCAGGGAGTACCTCAGGGAGAGAAGAGGGGGTGTGGAGGCGATGGATGTTGTGTGCTTCCCTCACGGCAGGTACTGCTGGGTCGGCGTCTGAGGCAGGACGGGTGTGCTGGGGTCGTCAGAATGTGGTGCGTGAGGCAGGAAGAGGAGCCGGTGTCTGCTTGAAGACTGGGAGCGTGATCAGTGTCTCCTCCATCCTGTGTGAGTGCTAATCTCCGGGAGTCACCATTGTAGGGGTATCGAGATATTAATGTTGTCTAGCACTCAGGATGGAAGGAAACTCTAATGTGGTTTTCTTGTATAATATATATAAGTTATATGAAGACAGTCTGGTGCTGGAGATGCCGTGTGGTGGGAGCTGCTCAGTAGAAGACGTTCGGTGAGTAGCGTGTTGAAGGAGGTAGATGTGCAGGAGCTTCGTTAGAGAAGATGTTGCCTGTTGCTGGCCTCCTGGTTGAATAAATGTTAACAGCTAGGAGCTTGCTGGAGGAGGTGATGCTTGTTGTAGAAGAGAGACCAGAATGAGAAAGCTGGTGGGTGAGGAAGCTCAGAGAAGGACAGCTGGTGCGTCGCCATGCTCGCTGGCGGGAGCGAGGTCCGCCAGGCAGGCGGAGGAGAGGCGAGGGTCGCCAGGCAGCCACAGATGAGGAGGTGTTGCTTGTTCAAGAAGAATGGTCAGAATGAATCTCAATGGAGAGACAGAGCTTATATACCCAGCAGCAGCCGCTATGAGTCATGTTGGGAAAACCCGAGAAGTCGCCGGTGAATAGTTTCGTTGCTAGGCAACGGCACGTTGGAATGTGATAGCAGGTGGTGGGCTGCTACGCAGTTTGTAGGGGAGACGTCCACTACAACATGCTACTCACTGAACGTGTCTCTTGACCAAGCTTCTCACCACACGGCATCTCCAGCACCAGACTGTCTTGTATATAATATATTTTATAAAACAAAACCACCTAGAGTTTCCATCAATCCATCCTGAGTGCTAGACAATATAATATCACGTAACCGTACAAATGGTGACCCCGGAGTGACGCACTCACACAGGATGGAGGACGGACGGATCTCTCTACCAACTTTCAACCACAACGTAGAGGACTAGTTAGATCATGTGGAAGCAATTCTCATTAGCTCACAAGCTACTGACGAGCAAAAGTACGGTGCCCTGCTCTCCTCCTTGCCCACGGAAGTCGCCACGCATGTATCACGGACTACTTCCAACCCTCCAGCGAACAACAAATTCGCCACCCTGCGGGACGCCTTAAAAACGCATTACCGACGGACCCGCCCCAGTCTCCTGCAGAACCTATCTTCTATCTCCCTTGGAAACTCAACTCCAGGACTTCTCTGGGAGGAGATGTGCAGGCTGAACTCCTAGCACGCAGACACAGACTTCCCGAACCTATCCTGCGCCAGCTTCACGCACAAAAGCTCCCCACACAAGTACATATCACCCTGTCCGCAGTAGATTACTCGACACCTGAACTTTATGCAACCGCGGCAGATAGAATATTCAACGAATACACTGCTGTGTGCCATGCTGCCGCAAACCACTCAGTGGTTACACCTCCACTTAGCCCCGGTTTCGTCAACCTGATCAACGCTCCTCAGAGAAGTAGCATTCCACCAGACAAACAAGACATCAGGGACCTGTTGCAAACTTTGAACCGCAGGATGGACACCATTGAACAGCTCTGCTCCTCCATGCTTGCTTCTTCTCCTGTTCCTGCCCCACGCACTGTGTCCTACCAACCCCAACACCCCCGTCCTGCCCCAGACCCCGCCGCCAGCCCCCAGCACAATGTACCTACCTTCTTTTGGTGCAGTACCATCAACATTTTGGCGCTAAAGCTAGACGCTGTGAGGCTCCCTGCAACTACAGGCGAAGCAACATCGACGGAGACTGGTAGGCGCCATAACCTCCGCCACTATCAAGCAGCACATCACACGCCTTACTTCTGACCTTGACCACTTCACTCCTGCTGCCCGTCACGACCTACTACAAACACTACGAGAGGCAGTTCTGCATTCAAGGCTACTGACCCACGCCAGCCTTTCCACCGCCCTGAACACATTCATCCCGCACCTCTTCCGCCAGTCTACCCACCATTGCCACTTAGAGCACCACCTCGCCCACAACATTTCTGCATACCCTCTTTTCATCCTCAGGTACCTACTGCTCCTGACGACCCCACAGCCGGCCCTAATGACCCAGATACCCCACCCGGCCCCCCTCCACCTGCGGCGATAGAAGCACCACATTCCTCGCCAGTACAACCTTCTCCTTTCCACAACCCTCCTTCTCCCTCTGCTTCTCCCACAGATCTCGTGCCTCCAGACAGAGTCGTCTCCCGTAGCGGCCGACTGATCAACACCCCTGCCCGTTATGTCTCACATGTGAGATATAACCCTGCCGACAAAAAGTCTCTTGCAGTGCCCGGAGGGGAGGGGGAGTATTGTAGTGGATCTCTCCCCTACAACTACATCCGCATTCCAATGGGACAGTATCCTAGCAACCAGCCAACTGCTCAGGGGGGTCACCAGCTGCTACGTCTACCCTACAACGGAGTCAAGAAACCGGCGAGTTTCCACAGGTTTACTTCCGGCTGCTGTGTATATAAGCTTGCAGTCTCTCCATTGAAATTCATTCTTCTCCAAGTTCCTGAACACGCAACACCTCCTCCAAGCAAGCTCCTCGCTGTCCAGCTCTCATTCAACCTGGAGACCAGCAACATGCAATATCCCCACTAACGAAGCTCCTCCACAACCCTCCTTCTCCCTCTTTTCTCCCACAGATCTGTTCCCCCTTGCAGCCGGCTCATCCACGCCCTCGCTGTTATGTCTCACATGTGGCATGCACCACCCGTTCTGCCTCACATGTGGCACGCAACCCTGCCAACCTACAGCCTCCCGCCGCGCCTGAAGGGGAAGGGGAGTATTGTAGTGGATTCCTCCCCTACAAGCGCCGTTTGTCGCTGAGTAGCCGAACCTTCTCGAATTCCCCAGCCTACGCCTCCAGCGCCGCCTGACGGAGCGGGGGTCAACTATCAACCCACGCCTACCCCCGCCTTATAAGACCTGACACCGCTGTGACCAGCCTCTTTCTACCCACGGCCACTAGCAAGCAACACCACCTCCTCCGCGCCAGCCTGGCGGCTCCCGCTCCCGCCGGCGACCAAGCGTCCCTCAAGCTGCTTGCCCTCCTCTGGGCACCCTCACCAACCAGCTCTCTCTACTCAACGCTTGTAACCATGCTGCCTACCCAGCACCAAGCTGCATTGTACATCCAATACAATATGTATACAGAGAGCACATTGTGAGTTTCCTTTCTCCATCCCATCCTGAGTGTGAACCAATATCTCATAACCCCACAGGGCGACCTAATTGAGGAGAATAAGCATCTCAAAGGGCATTACTCAGTCGAGTGCCCTTACCTGGAGCTGGCGGTCGCTCGCCCCACAAGGGGTCACAGCTCATGGTTGAAGAAGCCGCAAGGCCAGAAAACTGCGAGGGGTAACTTTTTCGGAGAGAGAGTTGTGAACTCGTGGAACAATCTGCCATTGAGTATTGTGACGGCACTGAGCATGAGCTCTTTCAAGACCAGACTTGACGAACACTGGAGCAGGTTCAGATATATTCAGGAGACAGAACATGCCCATTACTTACCAACAGTGCGTAACAGACGTGACCGACGTCTCAAGCGGCTAACGAGCTCAGTTTTTTTTTTTTTTAAGTGGATTAGCCTGTAGGGTGGTGAGATATTGGTTCACACTCAGGATGGGATGGAGAAAGGAAACTCACAATGTGCTCACTGTATACATATTGTATTGGATGTACAATGCAGCTTGTTGCTGGGTGGGTAGCATGGTAATAAGCGTTGAGTAGAGAGAGCTGGGTGGTGAGGGTGCCCAGAGGAAGGACAGCGGCTTGAGGGACGCCAAGGTCGCTGGCGGGAACGGCAGCCGCCAGGCTGGCGCGGAGGAGGAGTTGTTGCTTGCTGGTGGCACTGTGTAGAAAGAGACTGGTCACAGCGGTGTTAGGCCTTATAAGGCGGGGGTAGGCGTGGGTAGAGTTGACCCCCGCTCCGTGGGCGGCGCTGGAGGCATAGGCTGGGGAATTCGAGAAGGTTCGGTGCTTGTAGGGGAGGAATCCACTACAATACTCCCCTTCCCCTCCGGGCGCGGCGGGAGGCTGGAGGTTGGCAGAGTTGCGTGCCACATGTGAGGCAGAACGGGTGGTGCATGCCACATGTGGGACATAACGGCGAGGGCGTGGATGAGCCGGCCGCTAGGGGGCGTGGCAACTCTGTCTAGATACACGAGATCTGTGGGAGAAAAGAGGGAGAAGGAGGGCTGTGGAGGCGATGAATGTTGTGCTTCCCTCGCGACAGGTACAGAGTCCTCAGATGCGCCTGCTGGGGTGTGTGGGCCTGGGTCAGGAGCAGGGGCTGCGTTAGGAAGAGTGTCCATGACAGCAGCAGGGTGCATGACAGCAGCAGGGTCCACGACAGCAGCAGGGTGCAGGACAGTAGCAGGGGGTACCTGAGGGAGAAAAGAGGGGTGTGTGGGTCAGCGTCAGGAGCAGGGGCCGCGTCAGTAGGAGCAGCAGGGGGTACTGCTGGGCCGGGGGCGGCGTCTGAGGCAGGACGGGTGTGTTGGGGTCGGTAGGACGTGGTGCTTGGGACAGGAAGAGGAGCGGCTGTCTGCTTAGAGTAGCAGAGCCACTCTAGGGTGTCTAACCTGTGGTGTAGAGACAGTAGTTGTAGAGCCGATGAGAGCTGCCTCTGCATGGGTAAGCCAGTCTTCCATGTTGCTTGAAGACTGGGAGAGTGATCAGTTTCTCCTCCATCCTGTGTGAGTGGGAATCTCCGGGGGTCACCACTTGTAGGGTGGTGAGATATTGGTTCACACTCAGGATGGGATGGAGAAAGGAAACTCACAATGTGCTCACTGTATACATATTGTATTGGATGTACAATGCAGCTTGTTGCTGGGTGGGTAGCATGGTAATAAGCGTTGAGTAGAGAGAGCTGGGTGGTGAGGGTGCCCAGAGGAAGGACAGCGGCTTGAGGGACGCCAAGATCGCGCTGGCGGGAGCGGCAGCCGCCAGGCTGGTGGAGGAGGTGTTGCTTGCTGGTGGCACTGTGTAGAAAGAGGCTGGTCACAGCAGTGTCAGGCCTTATAAGGCGGGGGTAGGCGTGGGTAGAAAGTTGACCCCGCTCCGTGGGCGGCGCTGGAGGCGTAGGCTGGGGAATTCGAGAAGGTTCGGTGCTTGTATGGGAGGAATCCACTACAAGCCCACCCGGGCACAGGTCACTGATCCACAACGGGGGCGAAAATGTAGTGGTATGAAGTTAGATTATTTTGATGCCCAAACATCAGAGAATCTGATATTTGTAGTTTAGTTAGTGTCAGTTATCTTTTTAAGAAAGTCATTAATCTCCTGAACTATTCTGTCAACCTGTATAATCTCCAAAATCTACCGTATCAGCGTGAACAGTTCCTTGTGTGTAGTTCGCTGAGTTGTGAAGACGGTGTTGTTAGCGTGTATAATAATAATAATAATAATAATAATAATTCAAACATATATATATATATATATATATATATATATATATATATATATATATATATATATATATATATATATATATATATATATATATATATATATATATATATATATATATATATATATATATATATATATATATATATATATATATATATCCATTGTGTACATTATGATGGTGAGAGTCACCTGAGAGCCTCTCGCATGTAAACAACAATAATGTCGAGAAAATGGCCTCCTGCAGTCTGTCAGCTGTATTAACCCTCATCATTTGCTGTTGGGTCATCGGTAAGGTTATTTGTTTTCATTATCTTGGGTTGATAACTTTATACAGACACTATATTAAGGATTCTAGAAGTACAGAAGCCTTAGATAAAGAGGGAACGAAGCTAAAGTATTGGGCTCTCCGACTTAGCGGAATCTTTCCCTAACTACTCTTCCTACCTAAAGTACTTGTTGTGGTTTTTCATGGTTGGATATAATAACCATAGATATAATATGGTTAATATTCGTCTATTGGCTGTCCTCGGGTTCCCGCCATGATTACCTGTGGCTATACTCTTCACTTGGAGTCCGTTGTCTCTTCCTTTCCTCATCCAACTTGTACTGTAGGTTAGGTTTGGTTAGGTTAGGTTGGTTGGTTAGTTGTTTCCTTTAGTATGAGAATAGCTTTTCCTTTGGGTTAACGTGTAGATTAATGCTGCCAACGATTCTAGCAATAACACACTATTTTTCCACCACAATTTTTTTTGTTTTGTTTATTGCTAGTGACAGTGGTGGGCAGACTATACTGTAAAAGGCAAATCTGGAGAACTTCACAGCCACTTCTCCCAGTCTCAGTAACAGGGTCTCCCCATATCGTCACCAGTATTTTTAACCCGTTTCGTAACCACTGCTTTACCTCTTTCGTCACCCTGTTCATTCCCATCATTATATACACGAAAATAACTGTTGCTTGGGATAGAAAATTATCAAGAACACAAAGACAGTTTATTAAAGACGAAAATAAAAACATTGTTCATACGCCTGCTATCATCTCACTCAAACAATATGTGAAAGATTAAAATTTACTCGTGCGAGCTTGGCAGAAGACAATGACAATATTTTTTAGGAAATTAGCTTTGGTGATATTTTTTCTTCATATTTATCCCATAGTTTCCAGAGATGGACTTGTTTGCCATGATTTTCTTTTCTTGTGCACGATTTTAGCTTGTGCTCAGACTGGATAAGCACTGGAGCAGGTTCAGATACATTCAGGAGCCAGTGCATGCCCAGTACTTGCCCCAGTGCATAACAGAGCCAGTACATGCCCAGTACTGGCCAACAGTGTGTAACAGAGCCAGTACTTGCCCCAGTGCATAACAGAGCCAGTACATGCCCAGTACTGGCCAACAGTGTGTAACAGAGCCAGTACTTGCCCCAGTGCATAACAGAGCCAGTACATGCCCAGTACTGGCCAACAGTGTGTAACAGAGCCAGTACTTGCCCCAGTGCATAACAGAGCCAGTACTGCCCAGTACTGGCCAACAGTGTGTAACAGAGCCAGTACTTGCCCCAGTGCATAACAGAGCCAGTACTTGCCCAGTACTGGCCAACAGTGTGTAACAGAGCCAGTACTTGCCCCAGTGCATAACAGAGCCAGTACATGCCCAGTACCGGCCAACAGTGTGTAACAGAGCCAGTACTTGCCCCAGTGCATAACAGAGCCAGTACATGCCCAGTACCGGCCAACAGTGTGTAACAGAGCCAGTACTTGCCCCAGTGCATAACAGAGCCAGTACCTGCCCAGTACTGGCCAACAGTGTGTAACAGAGACGTAACCGATCGACCAAGCGGCTAACAAGCTTATCGGTGGTGAAGAGGAAAAAAGTAATATACACACAAAAATAACTGTTGCTTGGGATAGAAAATAATAAAAAACACTAAGACAATTTATGAAAGACGAAAAAAAATAAATAAAAACATCTCACTGCTCGGTGGTTCATGCGCTGATGCCAAATAACCTTCATTATTGTTCTATATTTTGTTTATGTCCCAATGTTTTAATCATTTTCTTTATTAAATAAAAAATATTCATGTATATTAATAACACAATACATCTCGAGTCGTCTGTATACTTGTGTAATTTCTATTCGTATAAAATAATAACTTACAATTTGTCACTATTACCAGTGACTGTTAGTGGTAACAAAACGGATTTGATATTGGTGACGAATTGGGGTTTTGGTGACGAACCGGGTCGGTGACGATGTGGATTGGTTATGAAATGGGGTGTATCCTCAGTAACAGTAAGTTGGCCCATGGCAGGTGTTTGGGTGTGCTTGGTTAGGTTAAGGTTAGTTTAGGTTAGGGTTAGGTGAGGTTAAGGTTTGGTTAACTTTACTTGAACTTTTAAATAAACAGTTTTTAACACATTTGCCAAAACTACGACTGTGTCCTCTTTAAAGGACAGTTAAATTGCATTTTTTTAAAATTAATTTTCAATGAAAAATCAGCAGCTGTAAGGTCGTAAATAATTACCCGGTAAAATTATCGTTTCGGTCATCCACCAATTTGTAATGAAGGTCAGGATCGTTCAAAACACACAAAAAACCGATGTAAAAATATGGCTTCAACCTAACCTAACTTAAACCTAATCTCGCTGGATGGCCAAAACGATAATAATACAAACTATACAATGATGGTTACTAAGATGGTCTTCTTTCTGACTAACCAACCCTAACCAAACCAAAACTAGCCTAACCAAAACTAACCTAACAAAACCTAATCTAACCAGCTCTATAACATAACCTAACCATTAACAACACAGACCGTCAATGCAATGTACCTATATCCAATGTGATTTTTGGCGTAAAGCGGCCGTATCTGTATCCATTACGTGTTTTTATTGTTTCTCAAGATCCCGATAATTTCTGAGAGCACCACCACCAGAAGTAGCTCAATTTTGTTCATTTTGCTACAGATATGCTTATCATTATTGTAAGTATTTTAAAAGAGGCAACGATTATTGTAAAAGAACCTAATATAACCTAACAAACCAAGGAAACCAACCTAACTTCCTTGTCCCCCCCCTCCTCCCCGGACCCCCTGCCATATTAAACAGAACGTTCTTATTTTGATGTCTGGTACCAATGAGTGTTTTTACCTCATTTAAAATACTGACTATAATGATAAGAACATCTGTGGAAAAAATTAAAGAAATCGAACGACTTCTTCTGGTGGTAGTGCTGTTCTCAGAAATTACCAAGATCCTTATCTTGGTACACATACTACTGATGACATAAGGTATATACAGTATTAGGTCATATATATCATAGGTAACAGCGTAGGAAGAGGGTTAATAAGGAATTTATAGAATTCATTCATATCTTCCACAATTGTTGTTTGGATGATAGTACAGTATATAATAAAAATGATACAACAACTTTTCCCTTTAATTTTATGTGTTTATGTTATAATTTGTTTCATTTTTCTCTATCAACAATTATAAATCACCTGTAGTGGGCAGGGCATGAAAGATGAGGGAAATTATGGGTTAAAACAAAGCAAAACATTAATCATATGGCAGTAATAAATTTTCTATACTATAAGTGCTTTGTAGGCAAAGAAATAAATTATTTTGACTGTAAATATTCAGCTGATATTTCTCCTGTGGCATTGGGTGATCGTGTCTCCTCGTAAACTATAAATTTCTGATTTTGGTCTCTAAACATTAAAAGTCTTTTGTTTTCAATGTTATAGGTTTCACTTTCCTGGTTTTTGTGTTTATAGTTTGCGCAGTTCCCCCTTTTTTCTTCACGCATTGGATTCTGAGTGAACTTTATCGTACAGTATTCGTATACTGTACTTGATATTCTTCCACAAGGAGGACTGAAGGAGAAGAAAGCCATACAGTACTGGGCATACACTGGCTCCTGGATGTATCTGAACCTGCTCTAGTGTTGGTCAAGTCTGGTCTTGAAAGAGCTCACACTTGGTGCTGTCACAACACTGGCAGATTATTCCAAGAGTTCACAATATATGCTGCAAATTCATTACTTTATAGATTTTTTTTATAGTGCTTCAGGTGAAAATGCATATGCATGTCATTTTATATACTGTACACCTCCGATGTGACAGCTTCTGGCACCATACACCTCATCTATGTCAGACTACAGATGATTTGTTTTTCATTCACTTAAAGGCTTAATCAGTTCATCACTGTGTACAGTGCTCTCTCTCTCTCTCCATATACAGTATATATATATATTAACTCATAAACTTGTACCCATTAAATGTAATGTCTTGTTAAATCTACTCCTATTTTGTAATGTGAAGTTTATATATTTTTTTAAATAACTAATTGCTTGAATTATATGGAGATTAGTCCCCTGCTTATTACACCTGATAATAAACACCTTAAGTTAACTAAACTTAATTAACCTGATGTGACCAAACCCCCAGGTAGCATTAGGGTGTCTAATCATAAGGCGAAATAAGCTGGTGATGGGAACTAATGTTCATATGGTTCAATTCTTTTAAGTTGCAAAACCAACTCGACTGTGTGAAAATTGAAATTTGGGATTCACACATTCCACATTTTAATATACAGTAAACCTTTCCCATTCGCGGGTTTACGATTCGCGATTTCGACGATTCTCGGTAAGCAGCTGGTGGCTTGGGTGGCTAGCATATGAGCCTTCTCCCTCAGTGCAGCGAGTCACCCTACGTGCCCACGGCATCTCATCTCGCTCTGTTTGCCCTCACCCAGTACCCATGACCAAGCACCTCGTTTCATACTCTCAAAACTTTCGTGTTTCTTTGTGAAAAGACTGCTTAGTGTCAGTGCTGGTGGAGCGAAACATAAAAGGCAAAAGTCAGTGATGACTCTGGCAGAGAAAGTTGAATTATTAGACAGGTAAAAGGAGGGGTGAATGCTATCACTGTTGGTCGGTTGTTTGGTGTGAACAAATCCAGAGTGCGGTACATAAGAAAGAATGAACAACCAATTCGGGATTCTGTTCAAGCAAGTGCTCCTGCAGGTGCTAAAGTGGCGCAGGTTGTTCGTAACAAGAACATAGTTAAAACTGAGAAAGCTCCAGAATAGCTCAGTTGTGCTGAACATTGGGGTTAAATGGTTAAAAAATATTAGTAGTATGGTAAACCCTTGATAACTCAGCACAGATGGGGCTCTGGCCTTGAGGAGTTATCCCAAATTCTGAATGATCGAGGCACTCCCCCTCCCCACACACACACACACACTCACACTAAAAAAATACAACAATAAAAATTATTGACTCATATCTGTCTACATGTAATTACTAAATGTAAAATTAGTAACTAACACTTACCATAACTGCAGGTGAAGAATAAAGCATCATAGATGACACATGCATGGTAGGTGACACAGAGGTGCAGTAGGTGACACAGACATGGTTGGTGACACAGAGGCATGGTAGGTGGCGGAGGTGATAGAGGCACTTACATACAATATACGTACTGTACTGTACAGTAATATGTTCACTTTTATAAAATAAAATTTTTTTACTTGTACAAAGTATTTTCATTTAAACACTATTGTACAATGCTGTACAGTATTTTCACTTAAACATTACTGCACAGAGTATTTTCACTTAACACTATGAGATGTACAGTACACTGTATACAGTAGTCACTCACTGTGGGATGACAGCAAGACATGTGGCACTTCTGGGGAAATACTGTGTAGGAAACTGGCACTGCTGGAAGTGGAGTTTGAGGAAGAGTATCCTGATACTGAAGGTATCACTAAGGAGGCTACACTTCTGGAGGAAGGACGACTGGTTCTTGGGACCCTTGACACAGGTTTAAGGAAGTCAGATATTTTCCCTTGCCTAAAGTTGGTGTGTGATGTCTCTTAAGAAATGAATAGTGTTTTTCTAGGTCAGGCAACTGCCCCACTGCCTCCAAGACCATGTCCAAGTGAAATCTAAGATGATATAGCTTCAGCCGTGGACTGGGATTTTCATCATCTTGTTCTTCTGTCATTTCTTCAGAGACACTTGTAGTTATCTCCTCTGTGTTATGACAAAATCCTTGTTCTGTGTTGTCTACCTCCAGCCACTCCACAACATTGTCCTCAGACATCCCAGTCTCGCCATCTCGGTGTAGCAAGTTAACAAAATCGTCAGTGTCAAACCCTGTAAAGTCAACCTCGACTTCAGTGCCTTTCAAAGGTTTGTACCACACAGTGGCTAGGGCAGTTACACTAAGGTTTTTCCATGCTTCTGCCCAGTTAAACACTTCATTATGGATGTTGTAGGCTTTATAATGCTCCAAAGTGCAAGCTCCCTCATGTCAGCCTCCATGTCACCCTTGTCCTCCAACACCACAAGACACTCTCCTTGGTACATGTACCTATAGTGTCACTTGCAGACCTCTATCACTGCTTGGTCCTTTGGCTGTATTAATTAGATGGTGTTGGGAGGAAGATACAAGACCTTGATACGGCCACCATGTCCCACAAGCTCCTCCAAGGCAGAATGTGCAGGGGCATTGTGAAGGAGCAGGATGACCTTCACATTATCCCTCGAAATACCCGGCTCTTCTGTCTGATACTTGATGATGACAGGTACAATGTGGGTGTGAAACCAGGTGTGGAAGATGTTGCAAGTGAACCAGGCAGTCTTATTCCCCTTGTATATCACTGATAAGGCATTCATGATATTTTTTAAAGCCTGGGGCTTGGTTGCCTTTCCCACAACCATCGGTTTCAGCCGATGGGTGCCATCAGCATTGGCACAGACAAGAATCGAGATGCAATCCTTTGCCATCTTCCCGCCAGCTACGTGTGTCTTGTGCCTGGAAGCCTGGATGTTGGATGGTGGAGCCTTCCAAAAAAGGTCTGCTTCATCAGCATTGTATATCTGGCTGACCAATAACTGAGCGTCTTCAATAATTTTCACAAGACGCTTCCTGAAGGGTTCAACACTTCCTTCATCAGCACTAGTAGACTCACCATCAACTTTCCGGTTAACCAAACAATGACGACTTTTAAAATTAAAAAGCCAACCAGCACTTGTGTTAAAGCCTTGCATCTTAAGGTGTTGTGCTAAGCAAGCTGCGGCATTTTGAATGTCCCTGCCACGTACGTTTATGCCTGGTGCACGTTCCTGCTTGTACCACTCATACACAGCTTGATCTAAATCCATAAATTTTGCTGGCTCAAATCTTTTCTGCACTTTTTTTTTTAGCTTCCAGCTTCCTCTAGAGTTAGAAAGTGCTTCCGAATCTTGTCCCGATTCTTTTTATATCATAAAATGTGCTGGACTTGATCCCATACTTCTCACACACCATATGCATGGATGCTCCACCATCCACTCAGCCTAACACTTTATTTTTATCCTGAAGACTCAGGAACTTGAGCTTCATGCCCTTCCTATAGCTCCTTGAAGGTGCAGATGCTATATGAGTGATGTCTGATGAGGGAGAACACAAGCAGAGAACAAAGTGTGGAGATAGAAGCCGCGCACACCTGACCGCAACAATAACAATCGCCAAACTAACTCATGCTTGGAGCGCGGCCCAGCCTCCTAGTGTCCCGCATGGTGTTACTCTTACCCGCATGCCAGATATGCCGAGATCTTCCCCAGATAATTTTATATCTCTGCATTATCCGAGTTATACTACGTATACAGTGGGGTATGCTATAACGAACGGTTTCTACTACGAATATTCCTATAACGAACGGTTTTACCTATAAAATTGAGAATGCTATAACGAACGAAACTCCTACAACGAACTTTTTTTTTTTACTACCTATTGTTTTTTATTACAAGTATTAATGATATTCTTCATTTAGGGTTTAGATGCATATTTATGCACTTTTTAAAATTTTTACAATTTTATATTATATTTTTCAGTGTTAAGTGGTTGTATTTGGGGGCCTGGAAGGATTAATCCTATATTCTGAACGAATGCTATAACGTAACAAGGTTCTAGAACCACTAGATTCGTTATAAAGACAATTCCCCACTATAATACATTCCGAGTCTATATCCATGCCAAGTTATAGGAAATTACGACTTATCAAATGCCAAGTTATCGAGGGTTTACGGTAGTAGTAGTAGTAGTATTGTAATATAAAATGTGCAATTTATGGTGCAAAGTGATATACAGCTTAAAGGTTCTTAAATAGTGTACAGTAGGTACTGTAAAAATATCTCTATGTTATTCACTGGGCCTGGTGGAACATTTCATTACCAGATTGTGGGAGTTAGTAAAATTTTTGTTAGCCGGAATCCCTCAAACCCAGAACTTTTCGTTAGCCGGAAGTTAAATTTTCTTGGAAAATCATTCCCAAAGCTGGAATTTTACGGAAAATTCTGGTTTGAGATAGATTTTTCTGGAAAATTCAGAGAAAATTTTTCCGACACCCGGAAAATTCTGGGGATGGAGTTTTTTTTAATTGATATTGAAACAGATAATTTTGCCAGAAAAACACAGATACAGAGTCGGTAATAATAATAATACAGTATTAACATGGCTGAGCCAGTTGAGAGCCTGAGCTCTCTTGTAGGCACCTGATATACGTATATTGTGTAACATGTAGTATCATCTGGAATAGTACTCACAGCATGGTGGTAATTGTGTAACATTTAGTATCATCTGGAATAGTACACATAGCATGGTGGTAATAAGAACATCTCATAATGTTACCACGGTTATCACTTCAATATTTATTTATTTTGTTTATTTATTTTTTCATCTACAGTATATTATAAGAATATACATAAGTTACAGTGGAAATTGAAAAAAAAACAAATCTGATAAGTGAGGGAAGCAGAACAACATGGGTTTTATTAAGGTGAAACAAGAGGACAGAGCTGTCAGTATCATGACTACTTGGCAAATACTTGTACACCCTTTGCAAATGTTAACCTCTTATCTATCTGCATGATAATTTCTGATAAAACGGTTTTGGTGGTACAACAAAAGCAGGTACAGTAAGTCCTTGCTTCACGTCGTCCCGCTTAACGTTGCTTCGTTACTATGTCTAAACTATAGACCAAAAATTCGTTTAACGTCCCGGTGATCGGATACTACGTCGTTTTGCGTCGTCAGGGACGACATTCTACAGCACATCACCCTCTCTCGTGTATCCAAGCTATGCTCTCTTGGCTCGGCACGCTACCCTCACTTGCGGAACTTCACAGTGTCCCCAAGTGACGCCGAGCCAGTCTTTGTTACGACTTCACATCATTTGTGTGTACTTAAGTGCTTTTGCTTTAAAACTGTACTCTAGTCATTTGAAATGTCTTCCAAGTGCCCATCAAGTGCTGCTGATGCTAGTGTAGTAACAAGCTCCCCAAGTGACGCCGAGCCAGTCTTTGTTACGACTTCACATCATTTGTGTGTACTTAAGTGCTTTTGCTTTAAAACTGTACTCTAGTCATTTGAAATGTCTTCCAAGTGCCCATCAAGTGCTGCTGATGCTAGTGTAGTAACAAGCCAACGTAAGACCATTACCCTGGCTACGAAAATGGAAGTATTAACCCGTTTTGAAAAAGGGGAACGTGCTGTGGACATAGCCGCTGTGCTTGGACTAACCCCCACAACGGTGCGTACTATCCGGACCAACGCTGACAAGATTAAGGTTAATGCTTGAAGTGGTTCTTCTCTGAGTGCTACTAAGACAACTCGTACTAGAAGCATTGTGATAGAAAAGGTGGAAAGATGCTAACAATGTGGATGGAGGACCAGAATCAACATAGTGCCCCTGTGAGTCTTATGGCCATCCAGCATAAGGCCAGATTTTTGTTTAACGACTTAAAGGCAGAAGAGGGTGAAGGATCGAAGGAAGAGACCTTTACAGCCAGCCGAGGCTGGTTTCAACGATTTAAGCGTCGTTATAACTTCCACAACATAAAGATGACTGGTGAAGCTGCTAGTTCAGATACTGTTGCTGCCAAGATATTCCCGCCTGAATTCAAAAAACATTATCGAGGAAGAAGGCTACTCAGTGAAGCAAGTCTTTAATGTGGATGAGACTGGTCTCTTTTGGAAGAGAATACCTGAGAGGACCTATATCTCAAAGGAAGAGCAAAACGCGCCAGGTTTTAAAGCGGCAAAAGACCGCTTGTTGCTGCTGCTTGGCGCGAACGCTGCCAGCAACTTCAAGCTGAAGCCTATGCTGATTTCTCGCGCTGCCAACCCATGGGCCCTGAAAGGTTACTCTAAGGATTACCTTCCAGTGATCTACAAGACATGGATAATCGGCTCCATTTTTAGCCAGTGGTTAAACGTGTACACCGTCCCTGCAATGAAGGAATACTGTGCCAAGGAGAAACTTGAATTCAAAATTCTTCTGATCCTTGACAATGCTCCAGCTCGTCCTTCCAATCTCGACGACTTGCATGGCAGTGTAAAGATTCTATTCCTGCCTCCCAACACGACAGCACTGATGCAGCCTATGAACCAAGAAGTCATCGCTGCATTCAAGGTGTATTATTTATGCCGGACCATGGCCCAGCTGCTCAAAGTTACAGACGGAGATAATAAACTTACGATCCGAGAATATTGGCGCGGCTTCAACACTCTTCAGGCAATTAACAACATTGGCAAGGCATGGGAAGAGGTTTCAGGAAGTTGCCTGAATGGTGTGTGGGGTAAACTGTGGCCCGAGTGCGTCAACAGTTTTACGGGATTCACGGACTTAGTCCCAGCAGTGAATAGGGACATCCTCAAGGTTGGCTAGACAGGCAGGCTTTAATGAGCTGGAATCAGAGGATATTGAGGACGTCCTGGCATCCCATACAGAAGAGCTCACCAAAGAAGATTTGCAACTGTTAACAGAACACAGTCCCGTTGAGGATGAAGACGATGAAGAAGAACCTTAACGAACGCTAACTTCCAAGAGGATGGCAGAAGTGTTCACCGTGATCCAGCAAGGTATGCATATCCTTGTAGATGACGACCCAAACAGAGAACGTAGCTCAATGATTCAGCACAGCATTGATGACAGTCTTGGTTGTTACACTGAGATGTATAAGGAGAAGAAGAGTAGCACCAAGTAGTGAACACTGGATTCATTTTTTCGTCACGGGACGGCAGAAGCAGCAGCAGGGGCATCATTATCTTCATCTTCACAACAGCCGGCAGCCGAGGAGGAGCAAACAACAACGGAAGAAGAGCAAACATCAACGGAGGAGGTCTAAGCAGCAGTGGAGGAACTCCAGTCAGCGCAGGAGGAGGAGGAGGCAGCCGCAGAGTCTCAGTGACTCACCACCCTCCTCCACTCCCACCATCCTCCTCCTCCTCCACTCCCACCCTCCTCCACTCCCACCATCCTCCTCCTCCTCCACTCCCACCCTCCTCCGCTCCCACCTCCTCCCTCCTCCTCACCCTCCTCCTCCTCCGCCTCCCACCCTCCTCCTCCTCCGGGCTCCCACCCTCCTCCTCCTCCACTCCCACCTCCTCCTCCTCCACTCCCACCTCCTCCTCCTCCACTCCCACCTCCTCCTCCGCCTCCCACCCTCCTCCTCTCCTCTGCTCCCACCACCCTCCTCTTCCGCCTCCCCACCTCCTCCTCCCGGGCCCACCCTCCTCCTCCCTCCACTCCCACCCTCCTCCTCCTCCACCCCCACCTCCTCCTCCTCCACTCCCACCTCCTCCTTCTGCTCCCACCCTCCTCTCTTCCGGGCCTCCCACCTCCTCCTCCTCCACTCCCACCTCCTCCTCCTCCGCCTCCCCACCTCCTCCGGGCCTCCCACCTCCGCCTCATACCTCCGTCCCACCTCCTCCGCTCCCACCCTCCTCCTCCCCTCCCACCATCCACCTCCTCTGCTTCACTACCCACCACACACTCGCTCTACCACCTCTGCCCATCGGTGAGTACCAATACACTGTGTAGTTGTATATGTATGCACTGTTTTCTATAGAAATGGCAATGATTTTCTGTATATGTATTGTATTTCATGGGGCAGAGGGAGGCTCACGAACGTAACTCCCATATTTTATCTATTTCTTATGGGGAAAATTTATCCGCTTAACTTTGTTTCGTATGACGTCGCGTTTTTAGGAACGTAGCCCCGACGTTAAGCGAGGACTTACTGTATCACTTTATCTCTGTGTTCTTCAGTTGATGGCTTATTTTCTTTGTACCCACAAGTAAACTTTACATCCATCTGTTTGCCTCTTCTTTTGTTCCATTTGCCGAATTTGTTATTGTATCTCTCTGACAGTTGTTTCAGTGGCAGTATAGTATTAAATCGAAGAAAATTTTAATGTTGATTATCCATAGGAGTCCTCTATAGTGTATCATTCTGGCTCATGTCATCTGTACACATTAAGTTATTGCTCAAGACTTTCAATGCAGAGTTATTATTTATCGCTTTACAGTACTTTTATTTTTATTGTTCTTACTTTTATTTAAATATTATTTGAATCATAAATTTGTTTTCTAGATTCTTGCTCCAGCGTACAGTTGAAGGTGGAGCCTAATGAGTGGCCACTGAGGAAGTATGTGGGGGACACCCTCACATTGATCTGCTCCGTGAATTACAAACAGGAAGACGACTCAAAGTATAGCATGTCCTGGATTGTTCCCACAAATGCGTGAGTTTCTTCTTTCTTTTTCTGTACTACAACCCTTTTCTTGACAATACAGGGGATCCCCGGGTTACGAACGGGTTCCGTTCCTGAGGATGTTCAAGTTGAAAATGTATGTAGGTTGAAACACATGCTATGTGCATACCGTACTTACAGAAAAAATTTTAAAATCCCACTATATCATAGACTAAGTCCTTATATGCACCTAAAATCACTTAATTTAGGAGAAAGGAAGAGATAGAATGACAAAACACAGTAAATAAAAGTAAAAAATACCCGGTAAGTCGTCAGGTAAATAAAATACAGTTGTACCCCACTTAACGCGGTCAATAGAACCCAGAGGGTCCCGTGTTAAGTGAAATCCGCGTTAAGTGAACAACAGAACATATGGGATTAATTCCAATAGAAACCGGCCCGACCCCCAAACTCCACTTTTTGAAGGCACATACCTATGTTGTAGTAAAAATAACATCTTAATTTTATGATGGTACATGCACACAATTAATACTTAAGAGAAATAGAGAAATACAGTCGCCAAGTTAATGTCCATTCAAATAATGGACTCAACTCCCTCCCCCTCTCACACTACACTGCCGGCTCTTCCCTCTCAGAGAAATTTTTTGGGGAAAACCACTAAATTTTAATAAATAATACCTCAAACTAAAGTTAGGATAATACAATTGACATTGCTGGATTCCTTGTAAGACCAGGAATATTTTGAATATAAATGTCATATATTTTGCACAAAAGATAACATAGTTACCTAGAGAAAATTTTTTATCTAAAATTTGTATGTTTAATGCAAAATATATGATGTTTATATTCAAAATGATCACCAAATTATAAGAATTCCAGCAATGGAAATTATATTCTGACCGGGTAATTTGTATGAATTTTATGAGCTAAAACAAATATCTTCAGTTAATAAAAAAATAATAATCTTCACGACACTATCTGTCAATCAAAGTACCCCACCTTGCCTCCCCCCCTCTTCCAACCGCGCGGTCAGTCCCAACCCTCCCCCCCACCCCCCACCAATCCTCCCTTCCAGAGTTTTTAACATTTAGTATTAAATAATACCTCAGATTAAAGTTAGGATAATATAATTGACATTGCTGGATTCCTTGTAAGACCAGGAATATTTTGAATATAAATGTCATATATTTTGCACAAAAGATAACATAGTTAATTTGAGAAAAATTTTTATCTAAAATTTGTATGTTTAATGCAAAAATATGATGTTTATATTCAAAATGATCATCAAATTATAAGAATTCCAGCAATGTAAATTATATTCAGACCGGATAATTTGTATGAATTTTATGAGCTAAAACAAATATCTTCAGTTAATAAAAAAAAAAATAATTCTTCACAGGGTAACAGATGGTCGGTCGGTCCCTCCCTCCTCCCCACCCCCCACCAACCGTCCCAAGGAGATGTGTGGGATAACCACTAAATTTTAATAAATAATACCTCAAACTAAAGTTAGGATAATATAATTGACATTGCTGGATTCCTTGTAAGACCAGGAATATTTTGAATATAAATGTCATATATTTTGCACAAAAGATAACATAGTTAATTTGAGAAAAAATTTTATCTAAAATTTGTATGTCTAATGCAAAAATATGATGTTTATATTAAAAATGATCACCAAATTATAAGAATTCCAGCAATGTAAATTATATTCTGGCCGGGTAATTTGTATGAATTTTATGAGCTAAAACAGGCAGTCAGGCAGGGTGGCGGGTGGGGCAAATCTAAAAATAGCGTCTCGAGCCGGACACTCACCGCGTATATGTGGAAAAAATCCGTGTGAAGTGAAAGTTCAGCTCTGGCGAGGCACCGCGTATATGATAAAACGCGTTAAGTGAAACCGCGTTAGGCGGGGTAATACTGTACTGTAAATTTAAAGTTTAACCTTGATCGTATCAGCAGGCGTTCATAAGTTGGGGACCCCTTGTACTCTTAGTTGCTACTGTACCTTTACTTTGCTGTTTTATGTTACCATTACAGGCTGTCCCTGGGTTACGTACGAGTTCCTTGCCAATGCACGTTCTTAAGTCGAAGCACATACCCTATGTGCATACTGTACTTACAGAACAGTGTTTAAAATCCCACTATATCAGTCGAAGTGCTTATACAGTATACTCTTCATTTGAGGGAGTCCGATATAACGAACTTTCAATTTAGCGGAAGAAATTTTTCCGTTATTTTTCACTAAATTGAGATTAATTCCATTGATACTATCACACCTACAGAGACACCTCAGGTGCATGATATGTACATAGAACCTTTAGAACATTATTATTGGCTTACCTTAAACTAGGGGTTCAGTGTTTGTTTTCACTTTTTTCTATTATTTCCAAACTTTTTTCCAATTGATACTCACACTCTTTTGACTTTCTACCCCACACCACTTCCTTTCTGAGACTTCTGAGAGACTTTCGGCATGATGGCTAAGCACAGTAGTTAGTTGACCTAGATGTAGACCGAAAGGTAGCTGTGAACAACACACACGGTGGTGGCAGGACACAGACTGAGTGGATGTAAACAAACCCCACATGCCAAGTGGTGCATTTGGCACGAAATATAATGGAATCATGCTCAATTTTGTGAACTAGTTTGCTAAATCGAGTGAAAATAACTGAAATTCAATTTAGCAGAAATTTTAATTTAACGGAAAGGGGTGGCTTGAATTAGTAGTTCGTTAAATCGAGAAAATACTGTTTACATCTAAAATCACTGAATTTAAGAGTAAATAAGAAATAGAATGACAAAATACAATAAATGATAGTAAAAAATAGTCATCATGTAAAGGTATCAAACAGTGAGGTACTGCCTTCTGGGAAGATATTGGAAGCATAATGTATTGTCTAATGGTAGACCCTGCCTCATTTACACACAATATCACAATATATATATATATATATATATATATATATATATATATATATATATATATATATATATATATATATATATATATATATATATATATATATATATATATATATGCAAGTAAATCACTGTAGTTGCGCATGATCCAGGTATATGCTGATAACCACAAGGAAAGAAGAAAACACGAAGTTCCCAAGCACTTTTGTGTAATTCACGTTAACCGAGGGACCACTGTATATAATATATATATATATTTATATATATATGTATATATATATATATATATATATATATATATATATATATATATATATATATATATATATATATATATATATATATATATATATATATATATATATATATTGATAAAATCACACTGGAAAATGGAAACAACGGAGTACCTTAGCTTTAGTCTTTATTCAAGACATCTTCAGTTGCCTCTGAAGATGTCTTGAAATCAAAACAGCAATCGCTATCTTTTCATTGGTATTTACATGAAATATATATATATATATATATATATATATATATATATATATATATATATATATATATACAGTGGTCCTCGGCTAACTTAAATTTTGGTTACGAATTACATTCCATAAGAATATTCAATTAGGTTAACGAACAAGAATTGGTTAACTAAATTCTTCAAAATGTTCGACATGCTTTGGCATGCTTTCCCATCATCATCAACCAGGGCCTTCTACATAATATCCAAAGTAAGTGTGCTTTACTGCATTTTTCTTTACTTTATGTAATTTTTGGTGAGCTGAAACCCAAAATCCATTGAAACGAATGGTTTCGTTAACTAGCATTACATGGGCAATTGTGTTCGTTAACCGAGGGAACTAGAAATGGAGGTGGAGGAGAAGGGAGAAAGGAGAAGTGGGGATGGAAGATAAATCACTTATGCTTGATGCTGTCATTTCACCAATAAATTTTAAGTTCACTAGGTGTAATTCAAGATTATTTTCTTTAAATCAACACTGCACTGCACTTATATTGTCAATATGTTAAATAAATTTCAGAATGACCAATAATTGTACTGTAAAACGTAAAAATATTCTGTGTTCAAGAGACCCACAAGTTTCCTCCACTGAACAAGAGACACAAACTGACGCCTTAGTGGGTGAGTGGAAGTGCTGATGGGTACCTAAAACTAGTTCCCTGTACTGCAATTATGCTGATATGTGTTAAAACGACTAATAATTTTAATATAAAACTTGGAAAAAGTACAGTATTGAATAACACAACCTTCTTGATATTTACTCCAATGGAAACGAATATAAGCCCTAGAACCGATTACTGTATTGGCGGACTAATACTCCAGCTGTTGAGCGAGCCAAAAGATGTTGACATGTTTTTTGTACAGAATTAGTTAACCAAATTTTGTTCGTTGCTGAATTGAAGATTCTTATGGAAGGTAATTTAAGTTACGAGGACCACTGTATCATTTCTCACTCTTGATTTGTTTTAATTTTTCCATTTCTGTATTTATTTTTGGTTGAATTAATAATATTTTTCCCCCTGCCATTTATATTGGCTGATGTATGTGGCGGACGTGCGTTAGGGACCTCTCTACTATATTCTTTCTTAACTACAGTACATGTGTAGAACAACAGATATTAGCATAATAAGGGAAAATTTATAAAGAAACTACAGAGTACTGTGCAGTAGTTTATAAGAATAATTTAACAATTGTACTTGATGACCAAGTGGATGTACTGTGTATCATCCTCCAGGCCAGACAGTTCATGGATATTTTGTCTCACTGGTAAGCACTACAGTACAGTATAGTCTTCATTCATGGTCAGTGAACTCGTGGAGGTCATGCGAAAAGCGAGAAGCGAAACGAAATAACAGAACATATGGGATTAATTGAAATAGAGCTGGGCGACCCCCCAAACTACACTTTTTCGACACAATAATTACATTGTAATAGTAATATCTTAATTTTATGATGGTACAGGTAGTTCTGTATAACGGCGATAATTGTGTTCTTGTAAAATATGGAGTATTTATAGAAAATGTAATAGAAATAACAGGGCTTATGGAGAAAAATATGGTTAGGTGCAGATTATAAAGAAATCGAAAAAATTTAGTAAGTTAGCCTAACACAAAGGATAGCACAGTGTAAATAAATGTTACATTCATATCTAATAATGAAATCATTAGTAAATGTAACACTTTGCATGAAAAATATGAATCTTGTAACTTGATGGGGAGAAGAGGGTGATTTTGGGGTTGATAACATCAAGCTTCTCTTCAAGTGTTATATCCTTTCTTTTACGATAATCACCGGAATTCTATCATCCGAGCTTTTTGGAGATATTCTTCTTTACCATATTGACAGTTAATACCATAAAATTTGAGAAATAGTAAGCAAAAATGGCGTTATAGGAAACAAGCGTTCGCGTTATACAAATATTGTTCAGGTTGCGGTAGCGTTGGAGCAAATTAATCGTTATCAAAACTGCAGCGTTATTGAACTCACTGTATGACACAGTTTGTTTGAGGAAATACGGTTGCGGTTAATGTCCATTCAGAATAATGGACTCGCTCCTCCTCCTGCCGGAGAAATGTTTGGGGAAAACTGGTTGCAGGTTTAGTATTAATAATACTACAGACTAAAGTTGGGATAAGATGATTGTTGCTGGTTCCTTGCAAGATGTGAATAATTTTGAATATAGCGCCATATGTTTTGCTGAAAGATAAGGTTTTTTCCTCTTTAATAAAATTCTTAATTAGTTTTAAAAATTTGTATGTATTCTAATTTTGGGATGTTTATTTAGTTGTCCACATCTTATAAGAATTCAGCAATATAGTATATTCTGGCCTGGTAATTTCTTGTTTTTGGCTAAATAAATATCTTGTAAATAAACAATGTCTTCACCCAGACACTATCTGTCAATCAAAATGCCCCACCTCCACTTCCCCCCCCTTCGCTGTTGCTCCCTGAAATGTTTGGGAGAAAAACTAAGTTTTTATGTTTGTAGTAAATAATATCTCAGACTATGTTTTGGATTCTATAATTGGCAGTGCTGGATTCCTTGCAAGACTGCGAATAATTTTAGAATATAACGTCCTTATATTTTGCTAAAAAGATAAAATTTTTACTCTCTTAAACTTCCCGTAGCCGACCGTGTAAATAAAAATTGTCGGTCGGCAAGGGTGCCGCGTAAACCAAATCTAAATAAATCAAGAGACTATATTGTACAGTACACACTTCACTTGAGCAGTGGTAGGGTCTGTTAGGAGCACTTAGTCATGGTATCTCACTTGTTTCAATGTTTTTTGAGAGCAATACGTAATA
>NW_024720314.1:0-39065 GCF_018991925.1 Homarus americanus
GTACTAGTGTTGTAGTAAACATGTAGTACTAGTGTTGTAGTGAACATGTAGTACTCGTGTTGTAGTGAACATGTAGTGTTGTAGTGAACATGTAGTACTAGTGTTGTAGTGAACATGTAGTACTAGTGTTGTATTGAACATGTAGTACTAGTGTTGTAGTGAATATGTAGTAGTGTTGTAGTGAACATGTAGTACTAGTGTTGTAGTGAACATGTAGTACTAGTGTTGTAGTGAACATGTAGTACTAGTGTTGTAGTGAACATGTAGTACTAGTGTTGTAGTGAATATGTAGTAGTGTTGTAGAGGAACATGTAGTACTAGTGTTGTAGTGAACATGTAGTACTAGTGTTGTAGTGAACATGTAGCACTAGTGTTGTAGTGAACATGTAGTACTAGTGTTTTAGTGAATATGTAGTAGTGAACATGTAGTACTACTGTTGTAGTGAATATGTAGTACTAGTGTTGTAGTGAACATGTAGTACTAGTGTTGTAGTGAACATGTAGTACTGGTGTTGTAGTGAACATGTACTACTAGTGTTGTAGTGAACATGTACTAATAGTGTTGTAGTGAACATGTAATGTGAACATGTAGTACTAGTGTTGTAGTGAATATGTAGTACTAGTGTTGTAGTGAACATGTAGTACTAGTGTTGTAGTGAACATGTAGTACTGGTGTTGTAGTGAACATGTACTACTAGTGTTGTAGTGAACATGTAGTACTAGTGTTGTAGTGAATATGTAGTACTAGTGTTGTAGTGAACATGTAGTAGTGTTGTAGTGAACATGTACTACTAGTGTTGTAGTGAACATGTACTACTAGTGTTGTAGTGAACATGTAGTAGCAGTGTTGTAGTGAACATGTACTACTAGTGGTGTAGTGAACATTTACTACTAGTGTTGTAGTGAACATGTAGTACTAGTGTTGTAGTGAACATGTAGTACTGGTGTTGTAGTGAACATGTACTACTAGTGTTGTAGTGAACATGTACTACTAGTGTTGTAATGAACATGTAGTACTAGTGTTGTAGTGAACATGTAGTACTAGTGTTGTAGTGAACATGTACTACTAGTGTTGTAGTGAACATGTAGTACTGGTGTTGTATTGAATATATACCCAGTATGTTGTAGACATGGCAGTACTAGTATTGCTAGTGAACATATTACTAGTGTTGTGGTAGACATGAGTACTAGTGTTGTAATTGAATATGTAGTACTAGTGTTGTAGTGAAACATGTAATTACTAGTGTTGTAGTGAACTATGTACTGAGTGTTGTAAACAGATATGTAGTAGTGTTGTAGTGAACATGTAGTACTAGTATTGTAGTGAACATTTTGTAGTGAACATGTAGTACTAGTGTTGTAGTGAACATGTAGTAGTGTTGTAGTGAACATGTAGTACTGGTGTTGTAGTGAACATGTAGTACTAGTGTTGTAGTGAACATGTAGTGCTAGTGTTGTAGTGAACATGTACTACTAGTGTTGTAGTGAACATGTAGTACTGGTGTTGTATTGAATATGTAGTAGCAGTGTTGTAGTGAACATGTAGTACTAGTGTTGTAGTGAACATGTAGTACTAGTGTTGTAGTGAACATGTAGTAATGTTGTAGTGAACATGTACTACTAGTGTTGTAGTGAACATGTAGTACTGGTGTTGTATTGAATATGTAGTAGCAGTGTTGTAGTGAACATGTACTACTAGTGTTGTAGTGAACATGTACTATTAGTGTTGTAGTGAACATGTAGTACTAGTGTTGTAGTGAACATGTAGTACTTGTGTTGTAGTGAACATGTAGTAGTGTTATAGTGAACATGTACTACTAGTGTTGTAGTGAACATGTACTACTAGTGTTGTAGTGAACATGTAGTAGCAGTGTTGTAGTGAACATGTACTACTAGTGTTGTAGTGAACATGTACTACTAGTGTTGTAGTGAAAATGTAGTACTAGTGTTGTAGTGAACATGTAGTACTAGTGTTGTAGTGAACATGTACTAGTGTTGTAGTGAACATGTAGTAGTGTTGTAGTGAACATGTAGTAGTGTTGTAGTGAACATGTAGTGCTAGTGATGTAGTGAACATGTAGTACTAGTGTAGTAGTGAACATGTACTACTAGTGTTGTAGTGAACATGTAGTGCTAGTGATGTAGTGAACATGTAGTACTGGTGTTGTAGTGAACATGTAGTACTAGTGTTTATGAACATGTAGTGTAGCCTTGATCGATAGGTCATGGGGACAATCGGCTCGCTGTCCCCGCGTCCACAATCCTCGAGCACTGACGTCAACACGGGCTTGGTTGGATGTCCTTGGTCAGGTTGCTTTATTGTTTACTATTGTCGGCCACAGGAAACTATACTGGGGCGGGCTCCGTAGACCGTGTTCAGTACCTACATGGACTGTATTCATGCTGAACTGTAAAGTTTATAAACATGCTTATTCAATTGTAAACATGAATGTCAATTTTAGTGAATAAATATCACCATCATCATCACCATCATCCTCTACAATACGAGCGCAAAGTTCTTCATCAGCTGAGTAACAACATGGCGCCCTTGTGTCACGAGACCGGCTCAGCCAATCAGGTTCGATCCCCGGGTTGACCAACTTTATCTACAGTATTACACTGCCGTAGTCACCCCATGAGTGAGCGTAATGACTGAAGTAACCCATGAGTGAGCGTAATGACTGAAGTAACCCATGAGTGAGCGTAATGACTGAAGTAGCCCATGAGTGAGTATAATGACTAAAGTAGCCCATGAGTGAGCATAATGACTAAAGTAGCCCATGAGTGAGCATAATGATTAAAGTAGTCCATGAGTGAGCGCAAGGACTGAAGTAGCCCATGAGTGAGCGTAATGACTGAAGTAACCCATGAGTGAGCATAATGACTGTAGTAGCCCATGAGTGAGCATAATGATTAAAGTAGTCCATGAGTGAGCGCAAGGACTGAAGTAGCCCATGAGTGAGCGTAATGACTGAAGTAGCCCATGAGTGAACGTAATAACTGAAGTAGCCCATGAGTGAGCATAATGACTGAAGTAGCCCATGAGTGAGCATAATGATTAAAGTAGTCCATGAGTGAGCGCAAGGACTGAAGTAGCCCATGAGTGAGCGTAATGACTGAAGTAGCCCATGAGTGAGCATAATGACTGAAGTAGCCCATGAGTGAGCGTAATGACTGAAGTAGCCATGGTGTGTGTGGCTGAAGTAGCCATGGTGGGCATGTGAAGTAGCCCATGGTGAGCATAAATAATTAAAGTAGTCCATGAGTGAGCATAATGACTGAAGTAGCCCATGAGTGAGCATAATGACTGAAGTAGCCCATGAGTGAGCATAATGATTAAAGTAGCCCATGAGTGAGCGCAATGACTGAAGTAGCCCATGAGTGAGCGTAATGACTGAAGTAGCCCATGAGTGAGCATAATGACTGAAGTAGCCCATGAGTGAGCATAATGATTAAAGTAGTCCATGAGTGAGCGCATGGACTGAAGTAGCCCATGAGCGAGCGTAATGACTGAAGTAGTCCATGAGTGAGCATAATGACTGAAGTAGCCCACGAGTGAGCGTAATGACTGAAGTAGCCCATGAGTGAGCGTAATGACTGAAGTAGTCCATGAGTGAGCGTAATGACTCAAGTAGCCCATGAGTGAGCGTAATAACCTCTTGTGGTCGCTCTTGAACAATAACAAATGGCTCCGACTCCCGCTGTGAGAGTGTCGAGGACATTGTTGTGTTTATTGACGATGAGAGAGAGAGAGAGAGAGAGAGAGAGAGAGAGAGAGAGAGAGAGAGATAAATAAGTCACTAATTATTAATTTTCTTATGTTAACTGTTAATATTTCTTTTATCTGGTTTACAGTTACCGGGACCGCCGCCACCTTTCAACTGTTAACTTCTACTGTGTTGTTAAGGTAAATCATTAACTGTTTACTGTTAATAACTTTGCTGTGTTGACTGTTACTTGTGTCACCAACTGTTCATGGTGCCAGGCCCTACTACTAGTACAGAGAGCTGTGATTGGCCACTCTACTATCCCTACACCCAGTATGGTGAACTGTGATTGGCCACCCACTATCCCTACACGACAACGCGCTATGATTGGCCACCCACTACACTGAGCTATGATTGGCCACCCACTATCCCTACACGACAACGCGCTATGATTGGTCACCCACTATTCCTACACCGAGTATAGTGACCTATGATTGGCCACTCCCTGATGCTAGGCCGTGTGCGTTCTAGCAGGAGAAGTAAATAGTGTTGCCGGGCGAGAGTTGCGTTTTGATAATTAGATTAAAACGCATCTGAGACCGGAGTAATGGGGCCGTCTGCCACGCCTACCCTTTAGTGGGCAATAAGGCAGGTAGGGGACGCAACGTTCACCTCCTTCTAACTTTCTTTCTTCTTTATCTCCATCTTTATTCTTTTCTCCCTCTTCCTCCTTCTCATGCTGAAACGTTATTTTAATATGTATTTTGGAGTTGTTTTTAGGGGGGGGGGGTGATTGATATTGTGATTTGTAGTTATTAGTTTCATTATGAGAGAATAATAATAATAATGATTCTTCTTCTTCTTCTGTTATGTAAACGAATGTATATTTACGTATCTGTGTACGTATAGAAGCAGGTACACACACACACTCACACACACACACACACACACACACACACACACACACACACACACACACACACACACACACACACACACACGAACACACACACACACACACACACACGAACACACACACACACACACACACACACACACACACACACACACACACACACACACACACACACAAACAAATATTGATACATAAAAACTAACACACACACACACACACACACACACACTCACACACACACACACACACACACACACACACACACACACACACACACACACACACACACACACACACACACACACACACACACACACACACACACACACACACACACACACACAAACACACACACACACAAACAAACATTGATACATAAAAGCTAACACACACACACACACACACACACACACACACACACACACACACACACACACACACACAGACACACACACACACACACACACACGAACACACACACACACACACACACACACACACACACACACACACACACACACACACACACACACACACACACACAAACAACATTGATACATAAAAACTAACACACACACACACACACACACACACACACACACACACACACACACACACACGAACACACACACACACACACACACACAGAACACACACACACACACACACACACACAAACACACACACACACACAAACAAACATTGATACATAAAAACTAACACACACACACACACACACACACACACACACACACACACACACACACACACACGAACACACACACACACACACACACACACACACACACACACACACACACACATACATACACACACACATACATATGAATACCGTGAGTTATATTGGTCACAAAGCCCGCCTACACCACCCTTGTCAGCCACCGCTTACCGCTCACGCTACTCATTTTATCGTCCACTCCTTCTCCTTCATCCCCTCCTCCTCCTTCATCCCCTTCTCCTCCTCCTTCATCCCCTTCTCCTCCTCCTCCTCCTTCATCCCCTTCTCCTTCTCCTCCTTCTCCTCCTCCCTCCTCCTCCTCCTCCTCCCTCCTCCTCCCCCTTCTTCATCCCTTCTCCTCCTCCTTTTCCTCCACGATCTCCTCTTTTCCCTCCTTCCTCCTCCACCCCTCTTCTTCCTCCTCCTCATCCCCCTCTTCCACCCCGTCTCCCACCTCATCCTCCCCCTCTTCCACCCCCTCCTTCCCCTCCCTCCCCCCTCCTCTTTTCCACCTCCTCCTCCACCCCTCATCCTCCCCTCCTCCTACCCCCTTCTTCCTACCCCCTTCCTCCTACCCCTTCCTCCCCCCTCCTCCTACCCCCTCCTCCTACCCCCTTCCCCCACCCCCCTGTTGCATATATCCCAGACCGCTTCACCGAGTTCACTGGAAGTAATGTTGGTTGACGGTGCTTAATGAGACAGTCTACATGACGCCCACACCAAGTCCCTGGAGGTCAGAGGTCAAGGTCACTGCTGAAGGTCAGAGGTTAATGTCACTGCTAGAGGTCAAGGTCACTGCTGGAGTTCAGAGGTCAACGTTGGTGTCAGAGGTTAGTGTCACTGGTAGAGGTTAAGGTCACTGCTGGAGGTCAGAGGTCAATGTTGCTGCTATAGGTCGGGGGTCAAGGTCATTGCTGGAGATCAGAGGTCAGTGGCACTGCTAGAGGTCAGGGGTAAAGGTCTGCTGGAGGACAGAAGTCGCAGTCGGAGGACAGGTCAAGGTCACTCTTAGGGGACAGGTCAGAGGTCAGAGTTGGAGGACAGGTCAAGGTCACTGCTAGAGGTTGGAGGTCAGGTCAAGGTTGCTGCTGAAGGTCAGAGGTCAGAGTTTACAGTTGGAGGTCAAGCCAATGTCACTTCAGGAAGTCAGAGGTTAAAGTCACTGCTGGAGGTCAGAGGTCACAGTTAGATGTCAGAGTTCACAGTTTGAGGACAGGTCAAGGTCACTGTTGGAGGTTAGAGGTCAAGGTCACTACTGGAGATCAGAGGTCACAGTTGGAGGTCAGGTCAAGGTCACTGCTAGAGGTCGGACGTCACAGTTAGATGACAGAAGTCACAATTGGAGGTCAGGTCAAGTCACTGCTGGTGGCTAGAGGTCACGGAGGTCACAGTAATACAATGTTTTGGTGGGTTAGGGGAACACAACAGCAGTGAGAGGGAATTTTAACCCTTTGAGATGGTTTAACCCTTTGAGATGGCTTAACCCTTTGAGGACGATGGTTTAACCATTTAAATAAGATACATTAACGCTTTGATGTGTTTAACCCATAACATTTATGAGGTTAGGTTAAGTGAGGTTAGGTTAGGTTAAGTTAGGTTAGGTATGTTAAGTTAGGTTAGGTTAAGTTATGTTAGGTTAGGTTAAGTTAAGTTAGGTTAGGTTAGGTTAAGTTAGGTTAGGTATGTTAAGTTATGTTAGGTTAAGTGAGGTTAGGTTAGGTTAAGTTAGGTTAGATATGTTAAGTTAGGTTAGGTTAAGTTATGTTAGGTTAGGTTAAGTTAGGTTAGGTATGTTAAGTTAGGTTAGGTATGTTAAGTTAGGTTAGGTTAAGTTATGTTAGGTTAGGTTAAACTATGTGTGTCTTTATTTATCCATTCACGTGTTTATTATCACAAGAAAAACTATTTAACAAGTAGTTGCTCATCTTGCCATGAACGTATCAACAATCACAAGAAAAACGAAAACAAACATCCTGATTAGTTCGTGGTGAGTGACGTAATGAGTGACATGGTGGAGTCCTGAGACTGTAAGTGAGTGAGGTCTTGCTGATTGGTTTCCTCGATGAGTGACGTAATGAGTGACGTGGCGGAGTACAGAGTGTGTTACTTGTTCCTGGGAAAGCAACGATGATTTTTCTTTTCCTGTAAGTTGAACTAAGTTGTTCTCTAAGTGGTCTGAGAGAGTAATTATAGATACAGGAGTGTATAAGAGGGCGGGGCTTCACCTACCTGAGACACCCTTCAAGTGATCTCTGATGTTTACACACACACACACACACAACACACACACACACACACACACACACACACACACACCTCTTTCTCTCTCTGTCTGTATGTGTGTTGGTACAGTAGACAGGAGTGGGGAGCGAATCCATCCAACAGTTCTTGACGTTTTCAAAGTAGGTGAGGGAATTTGGCACTGTTTCTTACCTGCTAAACTGGCACTGTATGGCCTCTGGTCCTGGCCTCTGCTCCTTATTTCACTTAATGTATTTATTCTTATGTCTATGTGTGGGCTGGGTGTGGTGTTGGTGGTAGTGTGGGCTGGGTGTGGTGTGGGTGGTGCTGTGGGCTGGGTGTGGTGGTACTGTGGGCTGGGTGAGGTTGTGGGTGGTGCTGTGGGCTGGGTGTGGTGGTACTGTGGGCTGGGTGAGGTTGTGGGTGGTGCTGTGGGCTGGGTGTGGTGGTACTATGGGCTGGGTGTGGCGGTGGTGGCACTGTGGGCTGGGTGTGGTGGTGCTGTGGGCTGGGTGAGGGTTGTGGGTGGTGCTGTGGGCTGGGTGTGGTGGTACTGTGGGCTGGGTGAGGTTGTGGGTGGTGCTGTGGGCTGGGTGTGGTGGTACTGTGGGCTGGGTGAGGTTGTGGGTGGTGCTGTGGGCTGGGTGTGGTGGTACTGTGGGCTGGGTGTGGCGGTGGTGGCACTGTGGGCTGGGTGTGGTGGTGCTGTGGGCTGGGGTATATTACTTTTTAGCCTTCAGTATGGGGTGGTTATTAAACCTCTGATGACTATAGTTTAATACCTCGAGGACGATGGTTTAATATCTTTAGTGTGATGGTTTTAGTCCCTTAAGGATAATAATTTAAACCATCGTCCTCAAAGAGTTAAACCATTGTCTTCAAAGAGTTAAACCATCGTCTTCAAAGAGTTAAACCATCGTCCTCAAAGAGTTAAACCATCAACCTCAAAGAGTTAAACCATCGACCTCAAAGAGTTAAACCATCGTCCTCAAAGAGTTAAATCATCGACCTCAAAGAGTTAAACCATCGACCTCAAAGAGTTAAACCATCGTCCTCAAAGAGTTAAATCATCGACCTCAAAGAGTTAAATCATCGTCCTCAAAGAGTTAAACCATCGACCTCAAAGAGTTAAACCATCGTCCTCAAAGAGTTAAACCATCGACCTCAAAGAGTTAAACCATCGTCCTCAAAGGGTTGGAACTCTAAATATAAACAAGTAAACTAATATGAAAATTATAAAAACAACAATAACTAAATAAACAAATTAATTAATATCAAGAAAAAGGCAAAATAGAGATATGCCCGAGCATTTTAACTAGATTAATGGTAAAGTTTATAATAGATTACAGATTTATGCTTGTCATCGACGGGATAATTGTCAACGACCACGTCAGCACCTTTGATTCTGGTTTAGCTATGCTGTTTACTGCATATTACATCTTCAACATCAAATATCCTATTAAAACTGCAGCAACACTGGAGTTTATTCCTGACTGTACATCTAAAATTAAGAAAGTCTAATCAATACCGTGAAACTAATGTATCCATACCTGTTGATATACTATAATAACAGTGTAATAAAGTAGCATATTATTGCAGGTGTCTTGTTAGAATCAGCCCGGATAGAGGGAGCAAGATTGAGGTGAATATGAAGGGCAAGAGATATTCACATGTGCATCCCAAAGTTTTGTCATTTATAAACAGCAGCAGTGCCGATGTTAAATGGAGGAGTTGCCAGTAAATAAAAATATTGGAAAACTTGCACACAGTGAGCCTTTTTTTATGATGTCGTGCTCATGAACTAGCAACACTATAATTTAAGTACTTGGTTGAAGAACCTGAATTGTTCACAAACAATAAGTGCTATTCCAGTTTTTCTCTCTCGCATCAGACTCTTCCAGTCTTTTGAAACATTACTTATATAATTTGTAAGAATGTTTAATTGATTTCTAAGCTATAAAATTAGTTTTGTATGCAATGATATTTTCAGTTTTATAGGATTTTATGTCATTAATATTACAGGTTCACAACCCTTTATCCGAAATTCCCAAAACCGAAAAGCTCTGAAAACCTAAAAAAAATTTTGTGGAGCAATTTTTTTTTGTTTTTTTTCTTTTTATTAGCCCACCCGGGCACAGGTCACTGACCCACATCGGGGCCTGGGGGGTGAAAATGTAATAGTAATAGTAATAATAATTATAATAATAATAATAATGATAATACAGTAATAATAATAATTATTCATAGTAAATAAAATTTTTAATAAAAAATACACAAAAATAAAATAAGAATGATAACAATAATAATAACAATAATAATGAAATAATAAAATAATAATAATAATAATAAAGAAATACAAGAATGATAAAAAGATCAAAGGTGAGAAACACGACCTAGACCTATGAATTATTATAAATATTATTATTATTATTATTATTATTATTATTATAATAATTATAATTATTATAATTATTATTATATTTTAGCCCCAGGCCCCAGTGTGGGTCAGTGACCTGTGCCCGGGTGGGCTGATCCCTGTTAAAAAAAAAAAAAAAAAAAAAAAAAACCTAACCATTCTGAAAACCGAAAAATTCCAAAAACCAAAATGTATCTGGTCCCAAGGATTTCGGATAAGGGATTGTCAACCTGTATTATAAAACTTTTGGGGCTACTGACTAACAAGGTCAATAAGTAACTTTTTTCAAGGTGAATATCAGAATGATAATCAAGTTATGTTATGTTATTTTTATATTTACTCTATAAATCTTCACTATGCAGTAGAATGCCATTATTTTTTATATATACTATATATAAATCTTGGTTACAGAATGGAATTATATTTTAAGCTCCATAGTTTCCACACCACCATACTACCACACCACCACCACACCACCATCACCCTACCACACCACCACCACCACACCACCATCACCCTACCACACCACCACCACACCACCATCACCCTACCACGCCACCATCACACTACCACACCACAATCACACTACCACACCACCACCTCACTACCACACCACCATCACATACTACCACACCACCACACTACCGTCATACTACCACACCACCATCATATATGTATTTATGTATAGGTATGTGTATATATATATGTATAAGTAAATAAATAAATAAATAAACAAAATAATAATAAAAAAATAAATAATAGTAAATAATAAAATAAATGAATATTGAAGTGATAACCGTAGCAACACTATGAGATGTACTTATTACTACCATGCTATTGTACTATTCCAGATGATACTAAATGTTACATAATACTTCTTTGAGATAAATGTATAGTATATATCAGGTGCCTCAAAGAGAGCTCAGGTTCTCAACTGGCTCAGCCATGTTAATATTGTTATTATTATCCACTCGGTATCTGTGTTTTTCTGGCTAAATAAACTGTTTCAATTCAATACAATTCAGCCACACCACCACACTGCCACACTACCACACTACACACTGCCACACTACCACACCACCACAATACCACACCACCACACTGCCACACTACCACACCACCACAATACCACACCACCACACCACCACACTACTACACCACCACACCACCACACTGCCACACTACCACACCACCACACTGCCACACCACCACACTACTACACCACACCACGCACCTTACACTACCACACTGCCACACTACCACACTGCCACACTACCACACTGCCACACCACCACACTACACACTGCCACACTACCACACTACCACACTACTACACCCCACACTGCCACACTACCACACCCCACTGCCACACCACCACACTACACACTGCCACCTGCCACACTACACCCCCACACTGCCACACCACCACACTACCACACTACACACTGCCACACTACCACACCACCACACTACACACACTACCCCCCACTACACACTACCACACTACCACCCCCACACTGCCACACTACCCACATCACCACACTACACTACCACCTCACCACACCGCCACACTACCACACCACCACACTACACACTGCCACACACACCACCACCACACTACTACACCCCCCACACTGCCACACTACCACACCCCACGCTGCCACACACCACCACACTACCACTCCACCACACTGCCATGCCACCACTGCCACCACCACACTGCCACACCCCCCACTGCCACTACCACACCACCACACTACCACACCCCCACACTGCCACACCACACACCACACCCCCACACACTGCCACACTACCCACCACATTACCACCCCCATACTGCCACACTACCACAACCCCACACTGCCACACTACCACACACACCACATTACCACACCCCCACTACCACACCCCCACACTACCACACCACCACACTACCACACCACCACACTACCACACCACCACACTACCACACTACCAAACCACTAACAAGGCCAACACAAAAACATACGTCTCAGGGAATAAGAGTGGCAGGATTCAGAAGCTCCAGAGAGGGGGGGAGGGAGAGAGGCAGGGAGGGAGAGAGGCAGGAGGAGGGAGAGAACTTGAGGGAGGAGGAGGGAGAGGGGCAGGGAGGGAGGAGAGAGAGCAAGGAGGGAGGGAGGGGGAGGGAGGGGCAGGAGGAGGAGGGAGGGAGAGGAGCAGGGAGGAGAGGGCAGGGGAGGGAGAGAGGCAGAGAGGAGAGAGAGACAAGGAGGGAGGAGGGAGGGAGGAACAGGGAGGAGAACGAGGAGGGAGAGGGGCAGGGAGGGAGAGGGCAGGGAGGGAGAGAGACAGGAGGGAGGGAGGGGGAGGGAGGGAGGCAGGGAGGGGAGAGGCGAGGAGGGAGGGAGGGGGAGGGAGGCAGGGAGGGAGGGAGGCAGGGGAGGGAGGGAGGGAGGGAGAGAGGCAGGGAGGGAGGCAGGTGAGGGAGGGAGGGAGAGAGGCAGGGAGGGAGGCAGGTGAGGGAGGGAGGGAGGGAGGTGAGGGAGGGAGGGACATTTCTATTCACGGCTGGGGATAAATCTTTCCCTGAGGGCATAGTGAACCCTTCCTTCTCCCTTATTTTCTTTCCTCTTTCCCTCCTTGGCCTCCCATCTCCCTCCTTGGCCTCCTCCTTCCCTCCCTGGACTCCTCTCTCCCTCCCTGAACTCCTCCTTCCCTCTCTGGCTTCCTATCCCTACCTCCTTCCTTCCCACCCTTCTCTCGTTCTCTCCCTCCTTCATTCCACCCTCCCTCTCTCTCTCTTTCATTCTCTGCTAATCTCCTCTTTCTCCCCTTCGTTCTCTACCCCTTTCCGCCCTCCTCTTCCTATTCCCTCCCTCCTTTTTCCTTCATCTCACTCCTTCGTTTTCTACCTCCTCCTTCTTCCTCCTACCCACTCCATCCCTCCCACCCTCCCTCCCTCCTCTTACCCCCCCCCCCATTCCATATTGCTTCATCTTCACCACCACAAAAAAGTACCTCTACGATCTTGTGTTGAAACATTATGACACAATGGACGAAAGATTTTGACAACCCTACCGAGACAATGGGAGTTATAGTGTTCATTATGTAATTCATCGATCACCCCCCCGTGAAGATACTTTCTGGGGTGTTAAATAATAATCGTCAGTCGTAATCCAATTATCTTATACACAAGTTTATCTAATATCTCTATTTTTGTCCACTTTTATTCGTGTATCTGCTGCCGTTCTATTCATCTTTATTTATCATTTTCTTTTTTTATCTTTATTTAATATTTCTTTTTTCTCATATTTATATTATAATTTCTTTCTTTTATATTAATTTTTATTCTCTATTTTGCCTTTTTCTTGATATTAATTAATTTGTTTATTTAGTTATTGTTGTTTTTATAATTTTCATATTAGTTTACTTGTTTATATTTAGAGTTCCAACCCTTTGAGGACGATGGTTTAACTCTTTGAGGTCGATGGTTTAACTCTTTGAGGTCGATGGTTTAACTCTTTGAGGTCGATGATTTAACTCTTTGAGGACGATGGTTTAACTCTTTGAGGACGATGGTTTAACTCTTTGAGGTCGATGGTTTAACTCTTTGAGGTCGATGGTTTAACTCTTTGAGGACGATGGTTTAACTCTTTGAGGACGATGGTTTAACTCTTTGAGGTCGATGATTTAACTCTTTGAGGTCGATGGTTTAACTCTTTGAGGTCGATGGTTTAACTCTTTGAGGTCGATGATTTAACCCTTTGAGGACGATGGTTTAACTCTTTGAGGACGATGGTTTAACTCTTTGAGGTCGATGGTTTAACTCTTTGAGGTCGATGGTTTAACTCTTTGAGGTCGATGATTTAACGAGGACGATGGTTTTAACTCTTTGAGGTCGATGGTTTAACTCTTTGAGATTGATTGCTCTTTGGGGACGATGGTTTAACTCTTTGAGGTCGATGGTTTAACTCTTTGAGGTCGATGGTTTAACTCTTTGAGGTCGATGATTTAACTCTTTGAGGACGATGGTTTAACTCTTTGAGGTCGATGGTTTAAATCTTTGAGGTCGATGGTTTAACTCATTGAGGTAGATGGTTTAACTCTTTGAGGTTGATGGTTTAACTCTTTGAGGACGATGGTTTAACTCTTTGAAGACGATGGTTTAACTCTTTGAAGACAATGGTTTAACTCTTTGAAGACAATGGTTTAACTCTTTGAGGACGATGGTTTAACTCTTTGAGGTCGATGATTTAACTCTTTGAGGACGATGGTTTAACTCTTTGAGGTCGATGGTTTTAACTGCTTTGGGGTCGATGATTTAACTCTTTGAGGACGATGGTCGATGGTTGCTCTTTGAGACGTTATGGTTTTTTAACTCTTTGAGGTCGATGGTTTAACTCTTTGAGGTCGATGGTTTAACTCTTTGAGAGGTCGATGATTTAACTCTTTGAGACGATGGTTTAACTCTTTGAGGTCGATGGTTTAACTCTTTGAGGTCGATGATTTAACTCTTTGAGGACGATGGTTTAACTCTTTGAGGTCGATGGTTTAACTCTTTGAGGTCGATGGCGATGATGGTTTAACTCTTTGAGGTTGATGGTTTAACTCTTTGAGGACGATGGTTTAACTCTTTGAAGACGATGGTTTAACTCTTTGAAGACAATGGTTTAACTCTTTGAGGACGATGGTTTAAATTATTATCCTTAAGGGACTAAAACCATCACACTAAAGATATTAAACCATCGTCCTCGAGGTATTAAACTATAGTCATCAGAGGTTTAATAACCACCCCATACTGAAGGCTAAAAAGTAATATACCCCAGCCCACAGCACCACCACACCCAGCCCACAGTGCCACCACCGCCACACCCAGCCCATAGTACCACCACACCCAGCCCACAGCACCACCCACAACCTCACCCAGCCCACAGTACCACCACACCCAGCCCACAGCACCACCCACAACCTCACCCAGCCCACAGTACCACCACACCCAGCCCACAGCACCACCCACACCACACCCAGCCCACACTACCACCAACACCACACCCAGCCCACACTGCAACACCACACTTGTACAGCACCACCTGGCCTCACCCAGCCCACAGTACCACCACTTATTTAGCTGCACCACACACACCCAGCCCCACACTACCGCAACACCTCCTGTCCCACAGTACACCACAGCCCCAGCACCACCCTGCCCAGCCCACAGTACCACCACACCCAGCCCACAGCACCACCCACAACCTCACCCAGCCCACAGTACCACCACACCCAGCCCACAGCACCACCCACACCACACCCAGCCCACACTACCACCAACACCACACCCAGCCCACACATAGACATAAGAATAAATGCATTAAGTGAAATAAGGAGCAGAGGCCAGGACCAGAGGCCATACAGTGCCAGTTTAGCAGGTAAGAAACAGTGCCAAATTCCCTCACCTACTTTGAAAACGTCAAGAACTGTTGGATGGATTCGCTCCCCACTCCTGTCTACTGTACCAACACACATACAGACAGAGAGAGAAAGAGGTGTGTGTGTGTGTGTGTGTGTGTGTGTGTGTGTGTTGTGTGTGTGTGTGTGTGTAAACATCAGAGATCACTTGAAGGGTGTCTCAGGTAGGTGAAGCCCCGCCCTCTTATACACTCCTGTATCTATAATTACTCTCTCTCTCTCTCTCTCTCTCTCTCTCTCTCTCTCTCTCTCTCTCTCTCTCTCTCTCTCTCTCTCTCTCTCTCTCTCTCTCTCTCTCCCTCCCTCTCTCTCTCAGACCACTTAGAGAACAACTTAGTTCAACTTACAGGAAAAGAAAAATCATCGTTGCTTTCCCAGGAACAAGTAACACACTCTGTACTCCGCCACGTCACTCATTACGTCACTCATCGAGGAAACCAATCAGCAAGACCTCACTCACTTACAGTCTCAGGACTCCACCATGTCACTCATTACGTCACTCACCACGAACCAATTGTGATTGTTGATACGTTCATGGCAAGATGAGCAACTACTTGTTAAATAGTTTTTCTTGTGATAATAAACACGTGAATGGATAAATAAAGACACACATAGTTTAACCTAACCTAACATAACTTAACCTAACCTAACTTAACATACCTAACCTAACTTAACATACCTAACCTAACTTAACCTAACCTAACATAACTTAACCTAACCTAACTTAACATATCTAACCTAACTTAACCTAACCTAACCTCACTTAACCTAACGTAACTTAACATACCTAACCTAACTTAACCTAACCTAACATAACTTAACTTAACCTAACCTAACATAACTTAACCTAACCTAACTTAACATACCTAAACTAACTTAACTTAACCTAACCTAACATAACTTAACCTAACCTAACTTAACATACCTAACCTAACTTAACCTAACCTAACCTCACTTACCTAACCTCATAAATGTTATGGGTTAAACACATCAAAGCGTTAATGTATCTTATTTAAATGGTTAAACCATCGTCCTCAAAGGGTTAAGCCATCTCAAAGGGTTAAACCATCTCAAAGGGTTAAAATTCCCTCTCACTGCTGTTGTGTTCCCCTAACCCACCAAAACATTGTATTACTGTGACCTCCGTGACCTCTAACCACCAGCAGTGACTTGACCTGACCTCCAATTGTGACTTCTGTCATCTAACTGTGACGTCCGACCTCTAGCAGTGACCTTGACCTGACCTCCAACTGTGACCTCTGATCTCCAGTAGTGACCTTGACCTCTAACCTCCAACAGTGACCTTGACCTGTCCTCAAACTGTGAACTCTGACATCTAACTGTGACCTCTGACCTCCAGCAGTGACTTTAACCTCTGACTTTCTGAAGTGACATTGGCTTGACCTCCAACTGTAAATTCTGACCTCTGACCTTCAGCAGCAACCTTGACCTGACCTCCAACCTCTAGCAGTGACCTTGACCTGTCCTCCAACTCTGACCTCTGACCTGTCCCCTAAGAGTGACCTTGACCTGTCCTCCGACTGCGACTTCTGTCCTCCAGCAGACCTTTACCCCTCACCTCTAGCAGTGCCACTGACCTCTGACCTCCAGCAATGACCTTGACCCCCGACCTATAGCAGCAACATTGACCTCTGACCTCCAGCAGTGACCTTAACCTCTACCAGTGACACTAACCTCTGACACCAACGTTGACCTCTGAACTCCAGCAGTGACCTTGACCTCTAGCAGTGACATTAACCTCTGACCTTCAGCAGTGACCTTGACCTCTGACCTCCAGGGACTTGGTGTGGGCGTCATGTAGACTGTCTCATTAAGCACCGTCAACCAACATTACTTCCAGTGAACTCGGTGAAGCGGTCTGGGATATATGCAACAGGGGGGGAAGGGGGGGGTAGGAGGAGGGGGGTAAGGAGGAGGGGGTAGGAGGAGGAGGTAGGGAGGAAGGGGGGTAGGAGGAAGGGGGGGTAGGGAGGAGGGAGGATGAGGGGTGGAGGAGGAGGGGTGGAAAGAGGAGGGGGGGGAGGCGGAGGGGGAAGGAGGTGGAAGAGGGGGGGAGGATGAGGTGGGAGACGGGTGGGAAGAGGGGATGAGGAGGAGGAAGAAGAGGGGTGGGAGGGGAGGAAGAAGAGGGGTGGAGGAGGAAGGAGGGAAAGAGGGAGAGATCGTGGAGGAAAAGGAGGAGGAGAAGGGATGAAGAAAGGGGAGGAGGAGGAGGAGGGGAGGAGGGAGGAGGAGGAGGAGGAGGAGAAGGAGGAGGAGAAGGAGAAGGGGATGAAGGAGGAGGAGGAGGAGAAGGGGATGAAGGAGGAGGAGAAGGGGATGAAGGAGGAGGAGGGGATGAAGGAGAAGGAGTGGACGATAAAATGAGTAGCGTGAGCGGTAAGCGGTGGCTGACAAGGGTGGTGTAGGCGGGCTTTGTGACCAATATAACTCACGGTATTCATATGTATGTGTGTGTGTATGTATGTGTGTGTGTGTGTGTGTGTGTGTGTTCATGTGTGTGTGTGTGTGTGTGTGTGTGTTCGTGTGTGTGTGTGTGTGTGTGTGTGTGTGTTAGTTTTTATGTATCATCGTTTGTTTGTGTGTGTGTGTGTGTGTGTGTGTGTGTGTGTGTGTGTGTGTGTGTGTGTGTGTGTGTGTGTGTGTGTGTGTGTGTGTTCGTGTGTGTGTGTGTGTGTGTGTGTGTGTGTGTGTGTGTGTGTGTGTGTGTGTGTGTGTGTGTGTGTGTTCGTGTGTGTGTGTGTTTGTGTGTGTGTGTGTGTGTGTGTGTGTGTGTGTGTGTGTGTGTGTCTGTGTGTGTGTGTGTGTGTGTGTGTGTGTGTGTGTGTGTGTGTGTGTGTGAGTGTGTGTGTGTACCTGCTTCTATACGTACACAGATACGTAAATATACATTCGTTTACATAACAGAAGAAGAAGAAGAATCATTATTATTATTATTCTCTCATAATGAAACTAATAACTACAAATCACAATATCAATCACCCCCCCCCCCTAAAAACAACTCCAAAATACATATTAAAATAACGTTTCAGCATGAGAAGGAGGAAGAGGAAGAAAAGAATAAAGATGGAGAGATAAAGAAGAAAGAAAGTTAGAAGGAGGTGAACGTTGTGTCCCCTGCCTGCCTTATTGCCCACTAAAGGGTAGGCGTTGCAGACGGCCCCATTACTCAGGTCTCAGATGCGTTTTAATCTAATTATCAAAACGCAACTCTCGCCCGGCAACACTATTTACTTCTCCTGCTAGAACGCACACGGCCTAGCATCAGTGAGTGGCCAATCATAGGTCACTATACTCGGTGTAGGAATAGTGGGTGACCAATCATAGCGCGTTGTCGTGTAGGGATAGTGGGTGGCCAATCATAGCTCAGTGTAGTGGGTGGCCAATCATAGCGCGTTGTCGTGTAGGGATAGTGGGTGGCCAATCACAGTTCACCATACTGGGTGTAGGGATAGTAGAGTGGCCAATCACAGCTCTCTGTACTAGTAGTAGGGCCTGGCACCATGAACAGTTGGTGACACAAGTAACAGTCAACACAGCAAAGTTATTAACAGTAAACAGTTAATGATTTACCTTAACAACAGAGTAGAAGTTAACAGTCGAAAAGGTGGCGGCGGTCCCGGTAACTGTAAACCAGATAAAAGAAATATTAACAGTTAACATAAGAAAATTAATAATTAGTGACTTATTTATCTCTCTCTCTCTCTCTCTCTCTCTCTCTCTCTCTCTCTCTCTCATCGTCAATAAACACAACAATGTCCTCGACACTCTCACAGCGGGAGTCGGAGCCATTTGTTATTGTTCAAGAGCGACCACAAGAAGTTATTACGCTCACTCATGGGTTACTTGAGTCATTACGCTCACTCATGGGTTACTTGAGTCATTATACTCACTCATGGGTTACTTCAGTCATTATGCTCACTCATGGGCTACTTCAGTCATTACGCCTACCTGGGTTATTTGAGTCATTACTACCACCTGCTAAGCCATTTGAAATATTATGTGCTCACTCATGGGCTACTTCAGTCATTATGCTCACTCATAATACTTCTAGTCATTATGCTCACCATGGGCTACCTTAGTCATTATACTCAATTATGGGTTACGTCATTGTCATGTTCACTCATGGGCTACTTCATTCATTATGCTCACTCATGGGCTACCTTAGTCATTATACTCACTCATGGGCTACTTCAGTCATTATTCTCACTCATGGGCTACTTCAGTCATTATGCTCACTCATGGGCTACCTTAGTCATTATACTCACTCATGGGCTACTTCAGTCATTACGCTCACTCATGGACTACTTCAGTCATTATGCTCGCTCATGGACTACTTCAGTCATTACGCTCGCTCATGGGCTACTTCAGTTATTACGCTCACTCATGGGCTACTTCAGTCATTACGCTCGCTCATGGGCTACTTCAGTCATTACGCTCACTCATGGACTACTTCAGTCATTATGCTCGCTCATGGACTACTTCAGTCATTACGCTTACTCATGGACTACTTCAGTCATTATGCTCACTCATGGGTTACTTCAGTCATTACGCTCACTCATGGGCTACTTCAGTCATTACGCTCACTCATGGGCTACTTCAGTCATTATGCTCACTCATGGGCTACTTCAGTCATTACGCTCACTCATGGGCTACTTCAGTCATTACGCCTCACCTGCGGACTACTTCATTCATTATGCTCACTCATGGCCACCTTAGTCATTAATATACTCACCATGGCTACTTCATTGTTACACCACCATGGGCTACTTCAGTCATTACGCCACCATGGGCTACCTTAGAATATTATACCACCATGGGCTACTTCAGTCATTACGCTCACCATGGGCTACTTTCATCATTACGCTCACCATGGACTTTTTTTTCATTCACCAATGGCCACCTGGTTTCATTATACTCACTCATGGGCTACTTCAGTCATTATGCTCACTCATGGGCTACTTCAGTTATTACGTTCACTCATGGGCTACTTCAGTCATTATGCCCACTCATGGGCTACTTTAGTCATTATACTCACTCATGGGCTACTTCAGTCATTACGCTCACTCATGGGCTACTTCAGTCCTTGCGCTCACTCATGGACTACTTTAATCATTATGCTCACTCATGGGCTACTTTAGTCATTATGCTCACTCATGGGCTACTTTAGTCATTATACTCACTCATGGGCTACTTCAGTCATTACGCTCACTCATGGGTTACTTCAGTCATTACGCTCACTCATGGGCTACTTCAGTCATTACGCTCACTCATGGGGTGACTACGGCAGTGTAATACTGTAGATAAAGTTGGTCAACTCGGGGATCGAACCTGATTGGCTGAGCCGGTCCCGTGACACAAGGGCGCCATGTTGTTACTCAGCTGATGAAGAACTTTGCGCTCGAATTGTAGAGGATGATGGTGATGATGATGGTGATATTTATTCACTAAAATTGACATTCATGTTTACAATTGAATAAGCATGTTTATAAACTTTACAGTTCAGCATGAATATAGTCCATGTAGGTACTGAACACGGTCTACGGAGCCCGCCCCAGTATAGTTTCCTGTGCGCGACAATAGTAAACAATAAAGCAACCTGACCAAGGAAATCCAACCACGCCCGTGTTGACGTCAGTGCTCGAGGATTGTGGACGCGGGGACAGCGAGCCGATTGTCCCCATGACCTATCGATCAAGGCTACACTACATGTTCATAAACACTAGTACTACATGTTCACTACAACACCAGTACTACATGTTCACTACATCACTAGCACTACATGTTCACTACAACACTAGTAGTACATATTCACTACAACACTAGTACTACATGTTCACTACATCACTAGCACTACATGTTCACTACAACACTACTACATGTTCACTACAACACTACTACATGTTCACTACAACACTAGTACTACATGTTCACTACAACACTAGTACTACATGTTCACTACAACACTAGTAGTACATGTTCACTACAACACTGCTACTACATGTTCACTCCAACACTAGTAGTACATGTTCACTACAACACTACTATTGTTCACTAAAACACTAGTACTACATGTTCACTACAACACTAGTACTACATGTTCACTAACAATGCTACTAGCATATTCAATTACAACACGGTATATGTCTATCACAAAGACTAGTAGTACATGTTCACTACAACACTACTACATGTTCACTACAACACTAGTACTACATACAGTTCACTCATACTTAAAATATAAGACTACTAGCACCACACAAAATCACAGTCACTAGTACCAACACATGCCCACACTCACTTAGCACTACATGTTCACTACAACACTACTACATGGTCACTACAACACTAGTACTACATGTTCACTACAACACTGGTACTACATGTTCACTACAACACTAGTAGTACATGTTCACTACAACACTGCTACTACATGTTCACTCCAACACTAGTAGTACATGTTCACTACAACACTAGTAGTTCATGTTCACTACAACACTACTACATGTTCACTACAACACTAGTACTACATGTTCACTACAACACTAGTACTACATGTTCACTACAACACTAGTAGTACATGTTCACTACAACACTAGTAGTACATGTTCACTACAACACTAGTACTACATGTTCACTACAACACTAGTAGTACATGTTCACTACAACACTGCTACTACATATTCAATACAACACCAGTACTACATGTTCACTACAACACTAGTAGTACATGTTCACTACAACACTACTACATGTTCACTACAACACTAGTACTACATGTTCACTACAACACTAGTACTACATGTTCACTACAACACTGCTACTACATATTCAATACAACACCAGTACTACATGTTCACTACAACACTAGTAGTACATGTTCACTACAACACTAGCACTACATGTTCACTACAACACTAGTACTACATGTTCATTACAACACTAGTACTAAATGTTCACTACAACACTAGTACTACATACTCACTAGTTCACTGGTACCACTAATACCTTACCTGGCTTGTCACTGTTCCAACCTCTTACTATATATATTTTGCATTACATTTTTTTTAGACCTTGGTCTAGCGACTTTGTTAATAGTTTAACGAGAAGAAATCACAATGACAACTCCTCCAGGCTCCACTGTTTTTGGTCTCCGGGTAAACCTCCCACGAAAGAGTCGGCGTCCAAAACATTTATGGGTCGAAGTTAATGAACCCAAGTGTTTTGGTTTATACACTAAGAAAACCGTCTTATTACACTGGCACCTGCAGAAGGACCAGTGGGAACAGCTCCCCGATGGGAGAGTTGGGAATAGTTTTGTTCCGACAGATGACTGCCTTATGCCACCGATGGATGCGAGGAACCCAAGCTCGTGGGTGTCATTAAAATGGCGCAGTAGCACCACAACTCTGTATAAAAGTCGTTTAAGTGTAAGTGCGTTCAATGCTCGCGTTAAAACCGGCAGTCTTGAGATGACTGACCGGGGCGGGCTACTCAACTCCCTGATTACTTTTACGCCCGAACAGAATCTTATCTGCCAGGATAGTGTACTACACTCCCCCACTATGGTACCACCCCTCCCAGAGAATGTACCACTCTCCCCCACTGTGGTACCATCCCTCCCAGACTGTGTACCACTCTCCCCCACTGTGGTACCATCCCTCCCAAAGAATGTACCACTCTCCCCCACTGTGGTACCATCCCTCCCAAAGAATGTACCACTCTCCTCCACTGTGGTACCATCCCTCCCAAAGAATGTACCACTCTCCCCCACTGTGGCCCCATCCCTCCCAAAGAATGTACCACTCTCCCCCACTGTGGTACCATCCCAGCCAAAGAATGTACCACTCTCCCCCACTGTGGCACCATTCCTCCCAGAGAATCTACAACTCTCCCCCCACTGTGGGTACCATCCCTCCCAGACTGTGTGCCACTCTCCCCCACTAATAGTGCCATCCCTCCCAAAGAATGTACCACTCTCCTCCACTGGTACCATCCCTCCCCAAAGAATGTGCCTCTCCCCCCACTGTGAGTGCCATCCTCCCAAAGAATGTACCACTCTCCCCCACTGTGGTACCATCCCTCCCAGACTGTGTACCACTCTCCCCTATAATGGTACCATCCTCCCAAAGATATTACCCACTCTCCCCCTCTGTGGTACCATCCTCCCCAGGCCTTTGTGTACCTCTCCCCCCTGTGTGCCATCCTCCCCAAAAGAATGTACCCTCTCCTCCACCTATTGGTACCATCCTCCCAAAGAATGCCCTCTCCCCCCACTAATGTTTATCCCAGCAAAATGTACCACTCTCCCCCACTGTGGTACCATCCCTCCCAAAGAATGTACCACTCTCCTCCACTGTGGTACCATCCCAGCCAAAGAATGTACCACTCTCCCCCACTGTGGCACCATCCCAGCCAAAGAATGTACCACTCTCCCCCACTGTGGCACCATCCCTCCCAGAGAATCTACAACTCTCCCCTAGTGCGCTACTATCCCCCGAAGAAGAGTTGCCTCTTTTGCCCTCGCCCACATATGATTTCTCGAATGTACAGTTCCGGTTCAAGTTTCTGCCGTCAGCCTTCCCCGAAAAGTCATCATTACTCCTCAGTGGAGAAAAAGATCCCACTGTTATATGGAATCAGATTAAAGCACTGATGGGAAGATTATAGCACTGATGGGTATTTTTCTTATATCGGTTGCGGTGCCGATAATTTTGGGTGTGTTGCTGCACAGACTAACCTGAGGGCCTCAACTTAGGCAACCTGACCAAGGACAGCCGACAAAGCTGTCAACCGCTTATGTCACGAAGGTTCCCGCCTCATCACACTAACTCCTTTATCCATTTCCTCTCGTGTATTATGATATTACTGTACCATTAACTTTTAGTTCATTATCACTTACAACTTCTCTCTTTAAGAATTCTGAATATATATTATACAATGTTGGAGATAGAACACAGCCTTATCTTACTCCCTGTCTGACTGTGAACCAATTAGTAAGTTCATTATTTACGAACACTGCAGCCTCCTGTTGCCAGTAAAGATTCTTTAAAATCAAATATCTCCTTCATTAATTCCTTTTTTCCAAGATCTCTTTAAGTTTATTGTGCTTTACCTTATCAAAACCTTTTGCTAAACCAACAGAGCACATGTATAAATATCTTTGGATCTCTTAAGTACGAGTACGAAGTCTTTAGTTAAGAGGTGAAAGAAGATTATTAGGGGTTGAGGGAAAAGTGGTGAAACTGAAATACAGTAGGAGTAGAAAGAATCTGGGCTCAACCAGATCGCTTCATCTTTCTTATTGGTGTTTTGTCTTTGTTCTGCTCCCTTGGGTTGTCAGACCTTTGTATTAATATTGGTTTATTTATATAATGCTGCTTATTATTATTATTTTTATTATTGTTGGAGTTAGTGAGCTCGCCCAGGTCCTTGTGTAACTGGGAGGGTAGTCACATTTTTTTTTTTTGAGGTGTTAGTTAAGTGTTAGTTGTATTAGTCTAAAGGTACACTGTATGGAGAGGCCTGCCAGGTTCTTAGTGGAGCTGGTAGGTCACTCTCATCTTTATTCCCCTATTAATGTTTTATGTGTAAATGTGTATATTGGGGCAGGAGATGGTTCAATTACTTCTTCCTGGCTAATGTAGCTGGGAGGGTAATCACATTATTATTATTATTATTATTATTTATTTTATTTTTTTCGGAGTTAGTGAGCCCGCCCAGGTCCTTGTGTAGCTGGGAGGATAATCACATTTTTTTTTTTTGCTAAGATGTTAGTTCAATGTTAAATGTTAATTGTTAAATATTAGTTATGTTAGTCTAAAGGTACACTGTATGGAGAGGCCTGCCAGGTTCTTAATGGAGCTGGTAGGTCACTCTCATCTTTTATTCTCTCTATTAAGGTTTTATATGTATATTGGGGCAGGAGATGGTTCAATTACTTTCTTCCTGGCTGATTTAAACCAACTGTGTTCTTGGAATTCTTCGTTGTCTATATTATTTATCCAGTTTTGATATGTTTCTGTGTTAAGTTCAGTCACTTTTTTCCAAATATTTACAGCTTTGTTGTGTATATCTACATTGATTGCTAAGAGATTTGCTCTCTTGTGTAGCTGTTCATTACTGATGTGGTCTGTATATTTTATGTTATATATAAATCTAAGGGCTATATTTTGTACTGTTTGTAACCTTTTAATGCACGTTTTACTAAGGATGTTCAATGGGATGGGTGGGTAGTCCATAATTGATTTGACAAGGGCAATATATATCTTTCTCTTGTTATTAATGCTAAGGTTCTTAAAGCGTTTTATTTTTGATAATCTTATTCTTGCCTGTCGTTCTTTATCTTTTAAGTATGTTATATATCCTCTTTTTGTTAGTTTTAATCCAAGCATCCTGCCTTCAGTGTCGTATGGTTATAGTTCCTGGTCGACTATTACTGGACTTGTTTTAATCTTGGCTATTGGTATTATCTTGAATTTGTTCTTATTTGTCCTGATTTTCCATTTTTTCTCAAAATCATTTATGTTTTTTATCGCTCTTACCGTGTAGAGTGCCATAAATTGGGTTGATTTTCTTGGGTATGATACTATTTGAGTAATGTCATCAGCAAACATTACATATTCGCTAAAGGGGGTAGGTTGAGGTGTGTCTGAAGTATAAATTGTATATAGTGTTGGAGAAAGGCATCCTCCTTGAGGTACTCCACTCTCAAGATTAAACATAGTTCCCAAAAAGTTTCCAATTTGAATTTGTGCTCTCCTACCATCTAAATAGTTACACAATATTCTTAGAAAGTATTCATTAAGTCCCAGTTTTAATATTTTATATTTTAAGCCTAAATGCCAAACCTTATCAAAGGCCTTAGAAACATCCCTTAAAATTATATTGAACTGGTTACCCTTGCTTTTTTCTATTGCAATTATTTCCGTTATTATAGCTATTGCAGTTAGGGTATTTCTATTGGGCATAAATCCATGTTGTCTGTTGTTAGTTTTCCCATGTTGTGTTAAAAAGGCTATAAGTCTTGTATTTAAAATTTTTTCCAATAGTTTCCCAGTAATTTCTAATAAAGATATTGGCCTGTAGTTTAATATTTCCTTAGTGTCCTTACCCTCCTTCGGAATAAATATCATTTTAGCATATTTTAGTTTGTCTGGAAAGTAACCAGTTATTAAGCATGCGTTATAAATGTTTAATAGTGTATTTAAAATGTTTTCAGGTAGATTCATGATCATATTTCGTGTAATACCTGTGAGCCCAGGGGCTTTTTCCTTAAACTTCCTTAGACAGTGCATCATTTGTTCCATGGTTATTATTTGATTATTAGGTAATAAGTTATAGTCTATATATTGCCTTGGGGTGATTCTATGTATTTGTCTTCCCATTTCTTCTTCTATCCTTTCTTCGTGTTCACTATCAAAATCTTCATTTTCCTCATCTGATATTTTAAAAACTTTTACCCATTCCCTTTTGAATGCTGACTCTTGTTCATTTTCCTCGTGCAGTTTTGTTCCATTTTGGTCTTTAATGTATAGTGTTTTTTGCTTGTTGTGCCCCCATCATCTTGTTTATGGAAGTCCAAAATGTTTTTGTGTCTTTAGTCTTGTCAGCCGCCATTATAATATCGTTCTATTTTTTATTGTTTGCTTCCTTACATGCATCCATGTAATTTTATCTGTAGTGCTATCTGTGTCGTATATATTATCTGTTTTACTGCCGTGTCTTTCCATATACCTGTTTATTTCATTGCTTAATAGGTCTGGATTAATTTAACTATTCCTGATATTAGTCTGTTGTTGGGTAATGTTCTGGTAGAGGTGAAGTAGGGTGTGTTTGGTAGTGTTTTTTATTGCTGAGTGCAGTCTGTCCATTTCTGGAGTCTGTATATACTACATTGTTTTCCCTTGTAGGTTAATCAGTGGTGATTACTTAAGTCGTCTTTGAAGCTGTCCCAGTCTGTTTTACTCATTTTCAGTCTACTTTTTTATTGGTATCTGTATGGGGCTTCTGTTGACAGTGTTAGTATATAATTGGCAGATGGTCACTACCGCCTGTAAAGAGTCCTGTATTATATGGTAATTGAAAAAGGCTTTTGTTGACTGGTAAAAATTTTGTCTGGTGTCGATTGTGTATTGTGATTTCTCCAGGTTGGAAAGTTAGGTCCCAGATGATTGATTTTCCCTAAATTTATTAATTGATTAAGGGCGTTTCCCACGACGTTATTATTTGTATTGTCAAAAATCCTATGTCTGGCGTTAAAGTCTCCTAAGATGTACATCGGATGACTATTGTTAACCAATTTTAATAGGTCTTCTCTTCTATAGGTAAGTAGGGTCGTCTCGGTGGGAGATAAGTAGTAGCAATAATTACGTCTCCTTGAGTTGTATTTATTTTTATTGCTAGAAATTCATCCTGGAAGTCATCGATTAGTTTAAATTTTAAGTTTCTTTTAACCGCTATAGCTACTCCGTCATTTTTCTCGCCCGATTTATTTCTTTGGTTTACATAATAGTTAAAGAGTTTTATGTTGTTGTTTCTGTCTCACCGTGACTGTTTATTAGTATAATGTCAGGGTCAATTTCTTGATATATATTACTTAGGTTAATTCTCTCGGTCTTCCAGTTTCTTACGTTGTGTTGTATTATTCTTAAAGTTCTTACTGTTTGTCTATTGTCCATTATTTCTTATACTTGGATTGTAACTGTTGGAGTGGAGACCTATCATCCTGTTTCCCGCTTCTGACTCTTCTAAACTCTGACGGGTCTACTATTTTAAAGTCATTGGTCGTAATCTTTAGTTTGTCCGTAGTAATTAGTGACCAGACATAATCTTCACTTAGGGATTTTTCTTGATATGTCCACTTGTATATCCCTCCTTCACAGTTTTTTACTATTGTCCCTCCTGTTGGTCTCGATGTTGGGATTCCATGTTTTGTTGTAGTGATAACTTTTAATCCAATATCTTCAGCAGATTCAGGTTGTATATTGTGTTCAGTTTCCATCTTATCTTCTCTCCTCCTACTCCTTTGTCTTATAGTCTGTCCTTTTGTTATTTCTATCTTCTCTTTGTCACTTCTAGTCATTTGTCTGGGATCTCTATCAGTCGTTTGTGTTCCTTGTGTATCAGCTGTTGCTCCTTGCTCAAACCTTTGTTTGTCTAGCTGTAGTCTTTCTCTCAGTTCGCTTGCATATGTTGCCTGAAATAGTTTTTCGGATTGTGGATTCTCTGGAAATATCATCTCTGGTAGGCTATTCAATTTAAACATTTTCCTTAATTCCTCATTGTATGATCCGGGTGCAATGATATTGTGCAAATGTGCATGGATCATACTAATCATTACCTTATCATGTATTGGCTCACTTAGGTTTAATATGGTGGATTCTGGTCTATGAGCCTCTTGGACCGCTCTCTTGGCTATTTCGACGTATGTCGTATCCTTCTTGTCTTGTTCCTTTTTCCTTGTTTCTTGTTCCTTGTACTTTATCATGTGTTTTTTTATTGGGCATGCCATTGCTAACGTCCTATGTCCTATGTATGCATTCCCGTTTCTCTTACAGTTGAGACAGCCAACATGTGTGTTCTTACATTCAGTGTAGGTATGGTCGTCGCCTGCACAATCTGAGCAGTACTTTTTTTCTTTTTCCGGACAGTCTCTCGTTGTGTGTTCTTCATATTTGTAGCAGGAGAAGCAAGTTTGCAGACTGATGAATGTCTCCTTCTTTATTTGATGTGGTGTGACTGACATGTTGAATATTAGAAAGCCCTGTTGTAAAACTTTCTCAGCCATTGACACTTCTTCAAAAGTAATCTTAAAAACATGGTTATAGTCTTTTATCTTAATGACTTCTTCAATCTTCATCCACCTGTTTTGGCGTTCCAGTTCATCTTTCAGGTCTTCAGATGTCTTCCTCCCGATCTCTTGGTCGACTTGACGAACGAAAACTGATCTTTTTGCTTTTTGTTCTGGTGGCATGACAACAACAAGGCCTTCATTGTAAAATATATCTCTGGCTTCTTTTGAAAGGATTTTATCTGAATCAAAGTCATCTTTACAGATTACTTTAAAACCTTCATTGGTGCTGAATATTCTTGTTAGTGGGACTTGCAATTTGTTGTAAGTGATTTCTGCCACTTTTCCCCTTCCAATAGAGTGTCCTTTATCTCTATGTTTTATTCTAATGCTTGTTGTCATCTTCTTGATTACATCTAATCCTACCTATAACACAGGGCTCCTGCCTGGGAGCAGTGACCCCACCCCCCCCTCTTGGACGGGGGTCGGGCTCGTAGGGTTCTGCACCCAGGTTACCTGTGACTATAGTTATGTCTAAGAAAGTTGCCACCTACCGGTGACCCCCGGACAAGGGGTGCCCTGCACTATCACAGGTTCCCTTGCCGGATCGACCGTATCGCTAAGTCCCGCCTCCCGTTCAAAGAACGGAGTGCATGAGGGGGATGAAAAAAGGAAAGAAGAGGACTTAGAGAGTAGAAACAGCCTACCTACCACGCCACGTTCGGTTAGCCAATCAGAGCACCGCAGTAAACGTGCATGTATCACGCCACCGTGGGGCACCACTGATTGGCCAATCCAGGACGTAGACGCACGGGTAGTAGTCAAAATTTGGGGAGCCCAAATATTTGTTTTCCAGAAGTTGGAATTTTCCGTACAATCTGTGATGGTAATTACACCGTCACTATGTTGAGTAAGTACAATCACTAGGATTGAGTGTCCTATCACAACAAAGTTGCAGACTGCTCAAACATGCAGCAAAAGAGGCAGGTCTTCGCAGCTCCGGGTCCAGCAGTTATAATGTATTACTACGCTTCAACAACTAAGGCCTTGTTGATGTTATAATGTAATACTGCGCTTCAACAACTAAGGTCTTGTGTTCTTGTTATAATGTATTACTACGCTTCAACAACTAAGGTCTTGTTGATGTTATAATGTAATACTGCGCTTCAACAACTAAGGTCGTGTTGATGTTATAATGTATTACTGGGCTTCAACAACTAAGGCCTTGTTGATGTTATAATGTATTACTGCGCTTCAACAACTAAGGTCTTGTTGAGGTTATAATGTATTATTGCGCTTCAGCAACTAAGGTCTTGTTGATGTTATAATGTATTACTGCGCTTCAACAACTAAGGTCTTGTTGATGTTATATTGTATTATTGCGCTTCAGCAACTAAGGTCTTGTTGATGTTATAATGTATTACGCTTCAGCGCTAACAACTAAGGTCTTGTTGATGTTATATTGTATTATTGCGCTTCAGCAACTAAGGTCTTGTTGATGTTATAATGTATTACTGCGCTTCAACAACTAAGGTCGTGTTGATGTTATAATGTATTACTGCTTCAACAACTAAGGTCTTGTATGTATTATACGCTTCAACAACTAAGGCCTTGTTGATGTTATAATGTATTACTACGCTTCAACAACTAAGGCCTTGTTGATGTTATAATGTATTACTGCGCTTCAACAACTAAGGTCTTGTTGATGTTATATTGTATTATTGCGCTTCAGCAACTAAGGTCTTGTTGATGTTATAATGTATTATTGCGCTTCAGCAACTAAGGTCTTGTTGATGTTATAATGTATTACTGGCTTCAACAACTAAGGTCTTGTTGATGTTATAATGTATTACTGCGCTTCAACAACTAAGGTCTTGTTGATGTTATAATGTATTATTGCGCTTCAGCAACTAAGGTCTTGTTGATGTTATAATGTATTATTGCGCTTCAGCAACTAAGGTCTTGTTGATGTTATAATGTATTATTGCGCTTCAGCAACTAAGGTCTTGTTGATGTTATAATGTATTATTGCGCTTCAACAACTAAGGTCTTGTTGATGTTATAATGTATTATTGCGCTTCAACAACTAAGGTCTTGTTGATGTTATAATGTATTATTGCGCTTCAACAACTAAGGTCTTGTTGATGTTATAATGTGTATTACTGCGCTTCAACAACTAAGGTCTTGTTGATGTTATATTGTATTATTGCGCTTCAACAACTAAGGTCTTGTTGATGTTATAATGTTATTATTGCGCTTCAGCAACTAAGGTCTTGTTGATGTTATAATGTATTACGCTGTGCGCGCTTCAGCAACTAAGGTCTTGTTGATGTTATAATGTATTGCGCTTCAACAACTAAGGTCTTGTTGATGTTATAATGTATTATTGCGCTTCAACAACTAAGGTCTTGTTGATGTTATAATGTATTATTGCGCTTCAGCAACTAAGGTCTTGTTGATGTTATAATGTATTATTGCGCTTCAGCAACTAAGGTCTTGTTGATGTTATAATGTATTACTGCGCTTCAACAACTAAGGTCTTGTTGATGTTATAATGTATTATTGCGCTTCAACAACTAAGGTCTTGTTGATGTTATAATGTATTATTGCGCTTCAACAACTAAGGTCTTGTTGATGTTATAATGTATTATTGCGCTTCAGCAACTAAGGTCTTGTTGATGTTATAATGTATTACTGCGCTTCAACATCTAAGGTCTTGTTGATGTTATATTGTATTATTGCGCTTCAGCAACTAAGGTCTTGTTGATGTTATAATGTATTATTGCGCTTCAGCAACTAAGGTCTTGTTGATGTTATAATGTATTATTGCGCTTCAACAACTAAGGTCTTGTTGATGTTATAATGTATTATTGCGCTTCAACAACTAAGGTCTTGTTGATGTTATAATGTATTATTGCGCTTCAGCAACTAAGGTCTTGTTGATGTTATAATGTATTATTGCGCTTCAACAACTAAGGTCTTGTTGATGTTATATTGTATTATTGCGCTTCAACAACTAAGGTCTTGTTGATGTTATAATGTATTATTGCGCTTCAGCAACTAAGGTCTTGTTGATGTTATAATGTATTATTGCGCTTCAGCAACTAAGGTCTTGTTGATGTTATAATGTATTATGCGCTTCATAACTAAGGTCTTGTTGATGTTATAATGTATTATGCGCTTCAGCAACTAAGGTCTTGTTGATGTTATATTGTATTATTGCGCTTCAGCAACTAAGGTCTTGTTGATGTTATAATGTATTACTGCGCTTCAACAACTAAGGTCTTGTTGATGTTATATTGTATTATTGCGCTTCAGCAACTAAGGTCTTGTTGATGTTATAATGTATTATTGCGCTTCAACAACTAAGGTCTTGTTGATGTTATATTGTATTATTGCGCTTCAACAACTAAGGTCTTGTTGATGTTATAATGTATTATTGCGCTTCAACAACTAAGGTCTTGTTGATGTTATAATGTATTACTGCGCTTCAGCAACTAAGGTCTTGTTGATGTTATAATGTATTACTGCGCTTCAACAACTAAGGTCTTGTTGATGTTATATTGTATTATTGCGCTTCAACAACTAGGTCTTGTTGATGTTATATTGTATTATTGCGCTTCAGCAACTAAGGTCTTGTTGATGTTATAATGTATTATTGCGCTTCAACAACTAAGGTCTTGTTGATGTTATAATGCATTACTGCTCATCAACAACTAAGGACTTTAAGCGTGTATTCTAGGCCAATAAATACACTCGTTATAAACATTCACAAATTAAGGAACACTGGGGATCGATTGATTAATCCTCAAGGGTTTTACTAAGTGATTATTGCCGCAGGATAATTATTGTTATCCTGTTTGTCCTTCCCATAAACCTTTTTATACTACTGCCAAGGAGGGTGCTGGTGGTAGAGTGGTAAGGCTCTTGCCTTCGCAAGCGAGATGTCACGGGTTCGATTCCCGGGCCGGTGGAAGTTGTTTGGACATACTTCCTAGCCCCCATTAGTCTCTGTTCACCTAGCAGTAAAGTAGGTACCTGCTGTAAATCGAAAGTTGCGAATTCGTATTCAGGGACAAGTTGTTGGAGCTTCCAATAACTTGATGACATAAACCATTGACTCTTCAGGCTTCTATGCCCTTGACTCTTCAGGCTTCTACGCTCTTAACTCATGAGACATAAAGGCAAGCATGAACTTGGCATGCTTCCCTGTTGGGCGCTGTAAACGCTTCACCTTACACAAGGATGTAGGGGAGTGCCCAATAAATAAAAAAGACAAAAAAAAAACTACCGCCAGGTGTGTGACTCATCCCCATTACTTAATTATATATATTAGAAAGATCAAAAGTATTAATCATTACAAAGTGCAAAGACATTAATCCTTACTGTGTGCTGAAGAGGTGATAAATAATGTTCTAGTATTTCTTATAAAAATATATTTTAATTATATCTAATCAAATATGTAGCAGCCCGGTGGTAGGTCACATGATACAACACAGGGGAGACAACACTATCGTACTCCCTCTAGTACCCTCACCTGAGCCAGAGAACTAAAGTCTAACAGTAAGAGCAGGGTGACTCAGTAGGGAGAACACAGGCTCTAGGACGTCTAGGTACTGAGAGCGGAGATGTTAACGACAGGGAATGAATTATGGGCAAACTTGGACCTAAAAGCATCGTTACTTTTTCCGTCTTGACAATTTGAAACTCGGGACGCAATGCTTTGATATATTTTCCAGTACATCGTCATATATTGCTATGACAATATTTAAATATACACAACATATGTATTTATATAATATCCGAGGAATAAAACATGAATTATTAGTCACTTTGAAATTCTCGCAGTTATCTACACCTAAAATATTACCGGATAATTTTATCCACATTGTAGATAAAGTTGTATACCTGTGGTCGACTGTACTAACCGTTCCGAAACTAGTGGACGAACACTGCTCACAAGACCACGAATCACCTCGACTCCTTGGGTAACAATACTTTTGGGGGCTGTACTTAGTGATGAAAACAGTGTACACATTTAGCCACGATGGTTCTGGTAATAATATTCACTATAAGTCAATCGCGGAAAAATCACTCAATGTAAGTCAAACATTTTTACTCTTCTGACATGAAAACAAATCTTAATGCAACCTGAAATGAGAAACATCGCCGACCTCTGGTGAGATAAATTATTTCCAGACGCCAAGTTAACAGATGTAGTGAGATCTGTCAGTGTGAGTGTTTTAAGCCATTTTTGGCCCCGAGGTAATTTAGCAACTGAGTTTATTTAACACAGGGAAGCTGATGAAAGAGGCGGGATTATTTTCTTCATAATTTTATACGAAACTTTATTTAGAGAACAGATATGATATATGACATGAAGATGGATCATAACTTTTATAATGACAAGTACATTAATTTATGTTCTTTACCGCCTTAAGGGAACAGGTGAATTATTTATATACAGTTTATTTATTACTCTGATATATCACAACTTATGACATCACAGCAGTTGTTTTTATTTATTTCTGATATCTATTGTATAAATTATCAGATCGCTAACTTACATTGGTACATTACATACACTCACTACAACTGTTCTCTCTCTTGACAACTATGCTTCGAGAATATATTTTTTATAAAGGTGTGGTCAATTAACAACGTATATCTCTTGCTGTTATTAGTTCTGTATTTCTTCCCTTCACTTACACAAACGTTAATGTACAGTCGCGATATGATCGGGGTGTATAAATGGAAGTCAGAGTTAAACAAATGTGATATAACAGAGGTACCCAAACTATCTAACCAGGAGCAAACTCGTAGCAAAGGTTTTAAATTAGACAAATTTAGATATAGGAGCGAGATAGGTAAACATTGGTTTGGAAATAGAGTAATGGATGAGTGAAACAAGTTACCAAACATCATCATTAGCTTGAATACACTGGATACCTTCAAATATAGGTTGGATGGGTATATGAGCAATAGGGGTTGGGTGTAAACGGGACTGCCCAATATGGCCAATAGACAGAGATTCAGACTCGTGAACCCAAAACAGTAGACAGCGATTCATTACTCTGTCCATAAATGCTTCGGATTCACGAGTCTGAGTCTCGGGGTTAGTGGAGCAGCAGAAAAAAAAGACAGGACTTTTTCTTCACGACTGTACCTGGTAACCTGAACATTCTACATCACCTCAAAGTAATCGCTGAAGACTTGGTCAATTTTACATCAAAGGCCAAGAGAAAAATTTAATTTCGAAAGAAGAGTAATTTCTTCCGAGCTGCAAAACTAAAAGCAGTATATAATTTGTGATAAAATGGCACTGGAATGAGATTGAAGAAGAAAAAGTTCAAAAGTTCTCACATGAAGGAAAATATTCTGAGTCAGGCAAATAATAATAAACAGATCACAGGCACTGGTATACTGTGTGTTAAATGTGAAGGAAGACCATACACTACATACTGTAATACCTGTATGACATGTATAATTTATTCTTTTTCAAGTTCACCGGAGTGTTTCACCAGCAGGCAGCAGTTTATTTAATCCGTCGAAGTTGACTGAAAATTGTGATTATATTTGCAGAGTTCTTCTCACCACTACAAAGTTACAGAGCCACAGAAGGGAAGCATGAAACCCGCGACTCACACACACTGATGGATAAACCGAACATCAATTATAACCAGAAGCCATCAGTGAGGGGAGCCACGCCACCCTTCTCACGTTCCAATCATCACATATTAAAGAGATTAAGATTAAGCGAAATATTATACAGGTAAACTTATATGAGCAACTCCAGTGTTGTCTTAATTACTTGGTACAAAATCTTGTTGGTATTTTTTCTTTCACACCTCATTACCTTACACACCTGTGCCTTTCTCACCTCATTTACCGGTCTCAGAAAATTCGTGTCACTCGAGGTTAAACATTAAGTTCCTACACAAATTGTTTTGAAGGTATGTAAATTGATTGGACCTTTAATCATCTACTAACTCCGTAAACCCAGGAACCCAACAATATACACGGGATGACTTTATGTATGTGTGTAGGAGGAAGTGATTCAGGCTGTGATCACTGTGTAGCAGGAAGCCCAGTCAGTGAGTAAATAGGAGCGTAGATGGAGGTCATTCAGTGTATAACTAAGTGTATAAGAGGCAGTTGTTCACGGAGTGATCAGGTACTCGGTCCAAAATGTACTTTAAAAAGGGATAAGGGATATTTCAGAAACACTACGACTCCTCTTGTCTCGGTAGGGTTGTCAAAATCCTTTGTCAGTTGAGTCATATTGTCTCTCGCAAAATCGTAAAGATAATTTTTGAAACGTGTGTACAGTTGCAGAAATGTTTTCCTACACCCCTTGTGATAACCCGCGTGTCCAAACGCCCAACCTACTGTACAGTATATGTCCTATAGCAAACTTATCCACCAATCATGTCCATCGTTACACGACCAATACCCATATATTCATAAATAGTGATACCATTACTGAGACGTTGCCGTTTGTAGACACGGGTTACCACAGGGGTGTAGGAACACAATTCTGCAACTGTACATAGGTGGAGCTTATTCATTAAGTGACCAGGTGTGTAGGAGGTAATTGGTGAGTGAACAGGTACAGTATGTTGACGAGATTAGGTCTCATAGCACATAAGATTAGAATTGTATAACATTTTTGTAGAAACTGATCTACACTTATACAAGGTCACCAGAAACACAGTAATCACCAAACACATCAGTACAAATTATACCCAGGAGCCGCTCACCAACCTCACTAGATACCCTCCTTGTCCTAAATACAGTTAGTGTTATTAGCTAAATTAGCCCCTTCACTACGTGGACGCCTCATTTAATGTTTTATTTAACTAATGCCGACGATTTTATTCAGCTCAGATGGGAACCCGTACACAAGGGATTAGCAGACTCTCTCCAGATGACATACCAGCTAGTCGCTCAGGAGGGAGTGAATGGATAAGATGTTCCTTAGAAAAAAAAAATATATTGGTTTCACGAGACAGCAGCACCTAAGGCACATATTAGTTTGGGGATGTAAACCAAGGAGGTTGAATGGATGGAGGCGGCACCCGCTGCCTCAAGTGAAGTCACTGAGTGTGACTGATGCCTTGACCAATATGGAGGCGCTTTTCTCTCAGTGACTTCATCCTCCTTGCTTGATTCCTCTATAATGTGCTTAATAGATAAAACAATAGTATAAATCCTGCAGATTTATCTGTTACCAACGTTTGTTCGTAAGCAGCTGCGGCAACTGTGGCCCTGTTGCCCTCAACAAGATGGCGGCCTGGCTTCACGAGTCTGTTACATACACAGCGAACACCGCCTCCATCCATTCAACCTCCTTGATGTAAACATTGTAAGACGTCACAAAAGTTCTATTTAGTTAAAAAAAATATATATATATAAATTCCATGACTACAGATCATCTCATTCACTTGGGAATAAAAAGTACATTCGTGGTAGTGTGGTTAGTACTCAAAACATGTCAGGGAGGCGGGATGATACCTTATACCATAAACACGGAGCCAATAATTCAACAAAAATGAATCACAAAGTAAATTTAGACACGTTTTTATTGTAAGTTCAGGAGGTTCATAAACCCAAATAACTCGAGAATATTAAGAAATATTATTTTTTTCCATTACACACTTAAGCCTCCCTGAGATGATCTTAGTACTAACCACACTACCACGAATGTAGTTTTTATTCCCAAGTGAACGCCAACATTCATTACACAACTAACCTTTACACAACTCACCCACAGGGACCCACAATGACGGGAGTGAAATATACAAACACAACTCCTCCTGCAGTACTGGTCCCCTAGTATTGGCGGGTTATTGTTAAAGGTATTGGTTGTGGTCTATAATGAAGTTGAGAGAAAGTTCCTAGGGCAGCAGTGGCAGGTCAGACTCAAGTATAACTTTTGCAATTTGTGGGTACAGTTGTCAGCGCCCTCACTATTTGAGTGGTGTGGGTTCGAATCCTGCCGTGACAAGGACGGTAGGATTTCCCAAACACTGAGCGGATGCAGTTTAAATCAATAATATAGCATTTAGTACTATAATGACTATTTTTGTCTAATTAAAAGAATAAAAAAATATATAATCTTATTTGGAAATAGACATTACTCATTACACATTGACCTAGTCCAGGAAAACATTTAAGATATTCTAGTTGCTAAGAAAGTTGAAATGTGTTTACACAAGTATATCAAGAATTTGGGTTAACATCACACCAAACAACATACAGTTATTGAAAGAACCAATAATATTTTAGTACACACACAAAGGTAACCAAACATACAGGTAAAACTAAACACTTTACCCTGACATTAACCAGGTAACAATTAATAAGTAACACTACACACAAGTAACACTAAACAAGCAGCACTGACAAGGTAACACTTCATAAGCAACACTACACAAATAACTTCATAAGTAACTCGACACACAGGTAGCATCTCACAAGTAACACTACACACACAGGTAATCAACTTTGTTACTTTCATGACCAGATAATTCACGACACAGAGGAAGGGCCAACAGTGAGCAAGAGAGGACGACCTACATGAAGGGTGGACGAAACACAACCATCCTTCTGTGTCCTGGATGGCGCCCCCCCCCCTACATGAAGGGTGGCCGAGACACAACCATCCTTCTGTGTCCTGGATAGCGCCCCCTCCTACATGAAAGGTGGACGAAAACCATCCTTCTGTGTCTGGATGGCGCCCCCCTATGAAGGTGGCAGACACAACCATCCTTCTGTGTCCTGGA
>NW_024720315.1:0-13568 GCF_018991925.1 Homarus americanus
ATTCTTTCGGAGCTTGGCCATCACGTTGTATTTGTATTATTATCTCGAGCTAATTATATGTTACAAAGTCACATGAGTTTTTCAGTGTTGTTTTTAATAATATTGACTTATTACATGTAAGCTAAATATCAACAAATAATTGACTAAAATAATATGAAAACAAACAAATATAAACGGAACTCCACGTAATATATACTATATGTTACACTAAATATGGATAATTGACGATTAGTGATAAATTCTAGGTATTTCTCTTTTGGGGAAACTTTTCACCGGCCATAAACGATCATGTAGATCATAAATGTACCAATAAATGAATACCTTCATACAAAATGTAACCTGACCTGACCAAACCTAACCTAACCTAACCTAACCTAACCTAATTAAAGTATAAATTAAACATCATATGGCAGTAAGCAAGGGCTGAAAAGAACAAAATCTTACAATATACGAATTAATATTAAGTTGTAATAATAAAACCAAAAAGTTATCTCTATTTGACAAAAACGATTGATGATTTGTAAAAGCTTAAACTAAACAGGGATAATTGCCCAATATCGATAACTTCTATGTATTATTTTAAGCTTCTAACTGGCCATGGGCGATCATGTACTTCATCATATTAAGTATTAATGAATTGTGAAATAGAAAACTTAAACTAACTTAACCTAACATTAACAAATATTAACTAAGTGTTATTTTTTTTTGCCTACCAGAGGGTTGTGGGACCAGAATGTGTTACCTGCCAGAGGGTTGTGGGACCAGAGTGTGTTACCTGCCAGAGGGTTGTGGGACCAGAGTGTGTTACCTGCCAGAGGGTTGTGGGACCAGAGTGTGCTACCTGCCCAGAGGTTGTGGGACCAAGTGTGTTACCTGCCAGAGGTTGGCGGGACAGAGTGTGTTACCTGCCAGGGTTGTGGGACCCAGAGTGTGCTACATGCCAGGGTTGTGGGACCAGTGTGTGTTTACCTGCCCAAGGGTTGTGGGACCAGTGTGTTACCTGCCAGAGGGTTGTGGGACCAGAGTGTGTTACCTGCCAGAGCGTTGTGGGACCAGTGTGCTACCTGCCAGAGGGTTGTGGGACCAGAGTGTGCTACCTGCCAGAGCGTTGTGGGACCAGAGTGTGTTACCTACCAGAGGGGTGCGGGACCAGAGTGTGTTACCTGCCAGAGGGTTGTGGGACCAGAGTGTGTTACCTGCCAGAGGGTTGTGGGACCAGAGTGTGTTACCTACCAGAGGGGTGCGGGACCAGAGTGTGTTACCTGCCAGAGCGTTGTGGGACCAGAGTGTGTTACCTACCAGGGGGGATGCGGGACGAGAGTGTGTTACCTGCCAGAGGGTTGTGGGACCAGTGTGTGTTACATACCAGGGGGGTGCGGGACGAGAGTGTGTTACCTGCCAGAGGGTTGTGGGACCAGTGTGTGCTACCTGCCAGAGGGTTGTGGTACCAGAGTGTGTTACCTACCAGAGGGGTGCGGGACCAGAGTGTGTTACCTGCCAGAGGGTTGTGGGACCAGAGTGTGTTAACTGCCAGAGAGAGGTTGTGGGACCAGAATGTGTTGCCTGCCAGAGGGTTGTGGGACCAGGAATGTGTTACCTGCCAAGGGTTGTGGGGACCAGAGTGTGCACCTGCCAGAGGGTTGCATGGGACCAGAGTGTGTTACCTGCCAGAGCGTTGTGGGACCAGAGTGCGCTACCTGCCAGAGGGTTGTGGGACCAGAGTGTGTTACCTACCAGAGGGGTACGGGCCCAGAGTGTGTTACCTGCCAGAGGGTTGTGGGACCAGAGTGTGCTACCTGCCAGAGGGTTGTGGGACCAGAGTGTGTTACACACCATGGGGGTGCGGGACGAGAGTGTGTTACCTGCCAGAGGGTTGTGGGACCAGAGTGTGCTACCTGCCAGAGGGTTGTGTGGGACCAGAGTGTGTTACCTGCCAGAGGGTTGTGGGACCAGAATGTGTGTTACCTGCCAGAGGGTTGTGGGACCACCTGCCAGTTGTGGGACCAGAGTGTGTTACCTGCCAGAGGGTTGTGGGACCAGAGTGTGTTACCTGCCAGAGGGTTGTGGGACCAGAGTGTGTTAGAGGTTGTGGGACCAGAGTGTGCTACATGCCAGAGGGTTGTGGGACCTGCCAGAGGGTTGTGGGACCAGAGTGTGTTACCTGCCAGAGGGTTGTGGGACCAGTGTGTGTTACCTACCAGAGGGTTGTGGGACCAGAATGTGTTACCTGCCAGAGGGTTGTGGGACCAGAGTGTGCTACCTGCCAGAGGGTTGTGGGACCAGTGTGTGTTACCTGCCAGAGGGTTGTGGGACCAGAGTGTGTTACCTGCCAGAGGGTTGTGGGACCAGTGTGTGTTACCTGCCAGAGGGTTGTGGGACCAGAGTGTGCTACCTGCCAGAGGGGTGCGTGAGGCGGTGTAAGTTGGAAGTGCGGCAGGAACACGAGTTTTGACCCTTAGCAAAATGAAGTGGGGAGACCATTAACCAACACGTCATCATTAGCCAGCACGTCACCATTAACCATCAACTCGTCACGCTTAACCAAGGCTTTACCATCAACTAACACGTCACCATAAACTAACTGGTCAACATAAACCAACACGTCACCATTAACCAACACGTCACCATTAACCAGCACTTTACTCTTATGCTACACGTCACCATTAGCCTACACGTCACCATTAACCAACACATCACCATTAACCAGCACTTTACTCTAATGCTACACGTCACCATTAACCTACACGTCACCATTAACCTACGAGTCAACATTAACCTACGAGTCAACATTAACCAACATGTCACCATTAACCAACGCGTCACCAAACACAGCAATAGGTGTGTGTCGTCCGCTGTACCATTATTTAAAGATTTATTTCGTTTTGTAATGAGGAACAAATACAACACAGACTCATCAGCTTCCTAATGGGACGACATAAAGGTGGTCAGGTATACTTCAGCCGGAGACAAATATGAGCTTAGGTTAGGTTAGGTTGAATTATTTCATGATAGTTTTGTTGGGTCGATTTCTTAGGTTATGTTGGGTTGGCATAAGTAGTTTAGGTTATATTAGGTTAGGTTAAATAACTCATTGATAATTAGGTTAGGTTGAAATTTCATACTGATAGTTAGCAAAACAAAATTAATGTGTGTACAGTACGTGTATGATACTCAAGGCTCCAGACAGGACAGTGTGTGCAAACTACAGCTTAATGTACAATACTACACAGAACTCTTGACAGTTAGCATCTGAATACTTACTGAAGCTGTTTCAGAGAGTAGTGAGGGAGGCGCCATACTCTAGGTTCTTGAGATAACTTGATATACACGGTTCAGTAATCAATAGGCTGTTGAAAATCCCTTATTTTAAATTATTGTATCTTATGTCAAATTATTGTCCGTGAAACAGTAGGCTATCGTTGCTCATAAGTTATGATCAACGATATGTTATAAATCATAACATAACGCGATTTAATATTCAATTAATATATACAATCGTACAAAAGGAGAGGAAAATATTTTTTTTTACTTGTACCTAGTCTAATGAATCTCATTGTTTATATTGCAAAAACTGAAAGATGAGAATTTGTTCATTAGTTCATATAATACAAGTTCCTAATTTTATCCACATACATTGAGAAATATCCCATGTACTAATAAAACAAGTCATGATGCTATACACTGTAGAATCGGACATATTTATGACCCCTACAGGTAATTCATCATATCAGACTGCTGTACTATTAAGGTGTCAGGTGCCATTAACAACTAAGAGTGACAACAGACAATAAAAGGTGGCTTATTATTATAATACAAAGTGGTTATTTTTATGTGTCTTAATGCAACGTCATCCTTAAGGGAAGTGAATCCTGAAGCGTAGCAGTAGTAAATTTTCTTTCAATTATGAAATTATGATCAATCTGTAAGTGGTATAGATAGTAACAAGTGATCGTGGGCCCGGCTGCTGGCACGAGAAACAACATTGATGGCCATTAAAAATTTAGATATTTTAGGCCGAAATACTGTTACTTACGAAACACTGCTAGCATGTATTGGCAAGGGCAGCCCGGAACCGTCAGGAACTCCGCCGATTGGATCCCATAGGCCACCCTTCTTCGCCAATCTCCTTAGGTGCTGAGGCAACTGAGGGTCTTCAGGACTCCGCCGAGAGGGCCAGAACAGCCGTCCTCACGCCCCCAAGGAGTGATGCTAGCGAAGGTCCCGCTGGACCCCCGAGTAAGGTTGAGACTTTTCCTCTATTTCTCTTTAAGACAGAGAGGCAACACTGGCTAGTGACGCTAAGAGTATCTACTGTCATATCTTGATATATTATTACTTATTTTAAAGTGGCGTCCACAACACACCGAGACTTTGGTGTTTGTTTCTGTGAGTTAAGGAGATACAGTGAGTCAACCTGAGACGTTAGTCAGCTGGTGCACAAGTTTTGAATTACGATCACAAGTACTCATATTTCATTATTTCTATTATCCTCGCTGGGTGGGAGATATAGACTAATGTTATAGTTATGTAGTCCTAAGTAACTTATATTTAGTATACAGGCATATACATAGTCCCAAGTAATTCATGTAATGTTATAAGGCTTGTAGTCCCTAGTAACTTATTGCCGGATGCTTCACATTATGGTATAAGTAATATTAACATTAATTACCACTGGTTAGAGGTGTGGTGTAGATGTTTCATAGTTTAATATTTATAAACAGGCAGCTCATGAGGTGATAATCTTCACGGCCAGGAGGAGTGGTACTGACAGCCCGACGGTGTGTTCAGTGTATCAGAGGACTGTATCTGTTAACATATAGCATGAGACTTGGCCTGCTGCTGTACTGTGGCCCTGACAAGATCATGTAGTGCGGGACATCACCAGATACTCCTGCGTTGGCTTCAGACATATTCCCAAATTGATGCTGTGTCCTTTTACTGGTGGGTAGTGAACATGTTACTGCACCAGGAGACATAAATTATAATTTATTTATTTCACGTTAGTGGGAGTAGTAAAAGTTACCTTATATTCAGAGTAAAAGGAGGTATAACCTGAACGACTGGTGATAAGTATTCAAGGGTCTTATGCTGTGTTGGTGTGTGAGTTGCTACTGTGTGAGCCGCTGTCCACAAGGACCTCTACCCACACTACGCTCGACCTGTGGATGGGCCAGTAATTATGGTTACTGACTATACTATCACCATCGACCTGTACCAGCCACTTGTAATACCCAAAGCTCACTAGTAACGTCCATTATATCGTATATTAAATGTTCATCTCTTTATTTGTACGTCATCCCATGCTAGATTATACGAACCTGGCATGCTATCACCGTGATACGAGCAGTAGGCAGGATACAGTCGCCATAGGCATGATAGGTAAGGTAGAATGTAAACCAGCTTATTCATGCTACCCGTCGTCACCTCCTCCAACATTCATCCACCGCATATAGAGCGACGACATCCACTCCTACGTGTCATCCATCAGTCCAAGTAAAATAATGATTACCACATCCATAGTGGATTATATAGCACACACACACATAATAATGGAAGCCCCTCGAAATCGAGGATGGCCGGCCCAAGGGCCTCCTAGGCGTGAATTTGTTAAAGTGTAGAAGCTGTCGCCAACACAACAACCACACCCTAAGTTAACGAGCTGCATGACCCAGTGTCAAGGAATAGTCCGAGTAGACTGGACAGCTCGCCAACTACACTGGCTAACCATTACCCCGGAAAACGATCCGCAAATCGATTAACATCCAGGGTCCCAATTACTGCTGGGTAGACAGAGGCAAATGGCGTAAAGAAACTTGCCCATAGTTTCACCCTGCCCGAGGATTGAACTCGGGCAGGATGCTGACCATTTCACCACAGGTCACACACACACACACACACACACACACACACACACACACACACCTCACTCTCCTCCCAGCTGACTTACCTTCCTCCCCCCTCCCAGTGTCCAACCATATGAAATCACCAACAAACTCCTGAAATTTAAATCCAAACGCTCCACGACCCCAATTGACCTCCCAATCAAAATATACAAGGAGTTTGCAGTCGAACTTGCCACCCCCCCCCTCTGTTCTATTATTAATGCATCCCTCAGACAAAGCAAATGCCCTAATGAATGGAAAACCGCATTTGTCACCCCGATCCCCAAGGTCACCACCCCACAGTCCCCTAACGACCTCAGGCCAGTTGCCATCACCCCCATACCCAGTCTATTTTGTGAGGACTTTGTTTTTGAGTGGGCATTTGCCAGTATCTGTCAGTCAATTGATTCACAGCAATTTGGCAATATGAGGACCTCCTCTACATCACACTGCTTGGTGGGCTTTCTGAATTTTCTGCACAAAAACTTGCAGAAACGTAAGACATCACTGGCCGTTGCCCTTGTGGACTTCAGGAAGGCCTTTGACCTTGTTGATCACTGCACTGTTATCAACAAGGCTATTGCACTAGGGCTGCCTACCAACCTGGTCTCATGGCTCACTGATTTCTTGAGTGGACGTCGCCAAGCAGTGAGGTATCAGGGCTTGGTCTCTACATTCCAACACCTCACCTGCGGTGTTCCCCAGGGGACCAAGATGGGACCACTGTGCTTCCTCATCCTGATCAACGACGCTCTATCGGACACTCCTCACAGGTGGAAATACGTGGATGACTGCACTGTGGGGGTTTCAGTGGACAACACCGCACCAGACTACTTATCGCTCCAAGACACCCTGGACAGGCTACAGGCATGGACTACGGAGAACAAGGTCACCATCAACCACACCAAAACCGTAGTCATGCACATCAATACCGCCACCACTCCAGTGCAAGCCCCAGCAGTCACAGTGGGTGCCCATCCTCTCCAGCTGGTGCAGTCTGCCAAACTCCTGGGTGTAACTCTAGACAACAAACTTGACTGGAAGGCCCATGTAAATAACACAGTCAAGGCAGCCTCGTACCGTCTCTACATGCTACGAAGACTTAGGTCACTTGGGGCACCCACGCCAGAGCTGAGCACCATCTACAAGGCCTTTATTCTCCCCAAACTAACGTATGCGTCACCAGCCTGGTCGTCTTCTCTCAACTCCACCCAACAACGTCAGCTAGAGAAGGTACATAAAAGGGCCTGCAGAATCATGCTCGGCGCAGAATACTCCGGCTACACCACCGCTCTCTCCACCCTGGAAATGCCATCCCTCAGTGACCTCCACCACCAAGCACTGGAAAGGTTTGGCCGTGGACTACTGCACCACCCTCGCCATCGCCACCTCCTGCCACCTGCAGCCCCCCACCCAACTCGCGCAGTCCGCCTCTACAACAAAATTCAGCCCATAAGAGCCCGCACCGATAGATATAAGAACAGCACCATCCCCTCTATTGTTAAAATAAAAAACAACTCCTCATTATGTACTGTACAGCCCTGTAAATGTATTCAATGCATATTATATCATTATGTCTAAATCAAATGTAAGTCTGTATATTTTCAGCCACCGGCTGCAACTCTATTAATAAACCGTTTATTATTATTATTATTATTATTATTATTATTATTATTATTATTATTATTTTACAAGACCCACGTCAATAACTCACCATTTATTACGTGGAGGATCCCTCAGGAGGCTCCTACAGTGTGTTGCCACTTTATCATCCACCAACTTACACACTATCATACTGCTCCTGGAAGACACTGAATACACCGTCGGGCTTTCAGCACAACTCCTCCTGGCCGTGAAGATCATCACTTCATTATGCTGACTGAATATAAATATGAAACATCTACGTCACACTTCTTATTGACTTTCTGCCTCATTTTTACACAATTGCAGGTCACAATTGTTTCTTTTACTTTGACAACACAACATACATATAATGTTTCTCTCTATTATTAATATTATTATTATTATTATTATTATTATTATTATTATTATAATTATTATTATTATTATTATTATTATTATTATTATTATTATTATTATTATTATTATTATTATTATTATTATTATTATTATTATTATTATTATTATTATTATTATTATTATTATTATTATTATTATTATTATTATATTTTCGACCCCCAGGCCCTGATGTGGGTCATTGACCTGTGACCTGACTAATCCCGTAAAAAAAAAATGTGAAGAAATTGTCAATAAGTTACTGGGGACTGAATACCGATAACATTACATGAGTTACTGGTGCCTATAATTATAACTATAACATCAGTCTTTATCTCCCACCCAGCGAGGATAATAGAAATAATGAAATATGAGTACTTGTGATCGTAATTCAAAACTTGTGCACCAGCTGACTAACGTCTCAGGTTGACTCACTGTATCTCCTTAACTCACAGAAACAAACACCAAAGTCTCGGTGTGTTGTGGACGCCACTATAAAATAAGTAATAATATATCAAGATATGACAGTAGATACTCTTAGCGTCACTAGCCAGTGTTGCCTCTCTGTCTTAAAGAGAAATAGAGGAAAAGTCTCAACCTTACTCGGGGGTCCAGCGGGACCTTCGCTAGCATCACTCCTTGGGGGCGTGAGGACGGCTGTTCTGGCCCTCTCGGCGGAGTCCTGAAGACCCTCAGTTGCCTCAGCACCTAAGGAGATTGGCGAAGAAGGGTGGCCTATGGGATCCAATCGGCGGAGTTCCTGACGGTTCCGGGCTGCCCTTGCCAATACATGCTAGCAGTGTTTGGTAACTAAAATTATTTCGGCCTAGACAATCTAAATTTTTAATGGCCATCAATGTTGTTCCTCGTGCCAGCAGCCTGGAGGCCATTGGTTCATCTCTACACCCGTGGGAACAACTAAGTCGGTTGTGTACAACAGCGTCAGAGAATTATAGCAGCCTTACAGTGAGAACGGCACCAGTGTCTTAAGGCTCATTAAGGCATCAAGTATCGGTTAATACAAAAGGTGTTACCAAGTTAATGGCCGACAATCCAATTTTTATTGTCATTTTTCCTTCTGATTTTTTTACACTTTAGTTTACATTTGTATTAAATTTAACACTTATTGTCATTTTTTCCTAGCAGTAATACATACAAATGAAAAGCTTCATACAAAACATAACGTAACGTAACGTAACCTGCTTTAGGTATATTGGAATATCTTATGATTGTAAATGTCGTCTTATATGAAACAGTAATAATATTATTATGTGTAAATTAATTTACATTATTATAACAATAAAAAGTATTCCTTTACCCCTACTTAGCGGACACACACACTGGCCATAGGTGACCATGTAGGTCATCATATTAGGTCCACGTGAATAGTTTAAGTAACTTAACCTTAAGGAATATTACTTAACTCTTATCTTTATAAACACAGGATGATCATGACGCGTTATATGATATATTCTAAACAATGTAAATGTCAACATAAGTTTGGGAGAAAAACAACTAAATCTAAAGTTACTTAAAACAACAGTAAAGACTTAAACTGTACACATGAGACGAAAACAAATATCATAGTAATAAATGTAAGTAATAAATAACTAATTAAACCCTGAAACTAAATCCGTATATTTAAATGTTCTTTGTCTTTTATATTATATTGTCAACACAGTAATGACTTTAACACATATTGAAACAATTAAAAAAAAAAGACAAAAAACACCGATCAACCTCGACTGAATTATATTACAAAGTCACTTATGAGTTTTTCAATGTTGTTTTGATAATATTTACTTATTCTCACCTAAATGTTAACAACTAGCGTCTTAAACAATACGACCACAACTAAATAAAGGCGGAAATTCACGGAGGTAACTTGGTGTAACTGGCTAGACTCCCCAAGGTGCCACAGACCTGCCATCGTCTAGTAGTCTTTCATCGTGTAGCACAACTGAGGCTATACATACGAACACGTTTACTATATAGCTGGAGTATTTTACACGTTTCTTATACAGCCACTACTGAGAGGGGGGAGGGAGGGAGGGAGGGGGCTACACGATCAACCCATAAATCAGGTATAGCTTGTCGAGGACGGGCTACGGGGCAATGTAAGCAATGGGGCTACTAAGACTATAGGTATAGGCTCCAAGTCCACGCCAGGCCAGGCCTGAGATGATGCCGTCACTAGCAGCGTCCTCAGCGGATATTACACGACTTGTATCTCTCGTCCATCTCTCCCTGGGTGAGGAGGGGGAGGGGAGGAGGAGGAGGGGGAGGGGTAGGGGAAGGAGGAGTGGGGAGGAAGGGGAGGGGGAGAAGGAGAAGAGGAGGAAGAAGAGGAGGGACGTAAAGGGGAAGAGGAAGAAGAAGAGGCGGAGGAAGGAGAAGGAAGAAGATAAGGAGTAGGAGGAAAGTGAGAAGGAAGAAAGAAGGAGGAGAAAGAGGAGAGAAGAGAAAGAAGATGGAAGAAAGACAGAGAAGGGGAGGGGAGAAGAATGGACACAAAGCGAACAGTAACAAGTTTCAGTGTTGGTGGTGGTGGTGGTGGCGGTGGTGGCAGTGGTGGTGATAACAGCAGTGGTCACGTTAGTAGTAGTATTAGTGGTGATTTTAAGTGGTGCAGATGACGTGGTGGTGAGTGGTGATACGTGGTGGTAGTCACAGACATGGTGGTGGTAGTGATGATAATAGCAGTGGTAGTGGTGGCAGTAGTAGTGGTGGTGATAATAGCAATGGTCACACAGTCCTGTCGTAACTGGCTGGCGGGTCTCAGGTGACACGTCGGGGCGGAAGGGGACAGAACAAAGCCTCGGCATCCGTCACCCCCTCCTTCCCTCCCAGACAGTTAACAGTCACAAAACGTCTCGACCTGTAAACACCTCAGCCCTGGGAACACTCGCAGAAACCGGAGAGAGTCCCTGAGAAAACCCTGTAGAAACCGCCGTGGCCCGAGGGATGGACTAGCCGAGAAAATCATAACGAATTTCAGGAAAGCTCTTTTGGCTCCACCCGTCCGTCCGCCTCATGGGAAAAGGTTTTCTTTGCCATTTTAAAAGATTTGGAGCCACAATGAGGGATTTTTCACCGCTAAGGGTAAGGGTTAGAGGAGGTGGTGGGGGAGGGGGGATGGAGAGAAGGGGAAGGGGTGAAGGGAGGGGAAGGAGTGTATAGGGGGAGGTAGTGAAGAAGGAGGGGGTGGACGGTGGTATCTCACACACCCACTTTATGTAATGGAGGATTAGAATACACTACCAAACACACTTATCATATACGCCTCAAAAATATTATCACATCATCACTAACTAATAAAATACAAGACTTGGTGAGTTATGTGTGAAGGGGATCATTCAGGTGGTGTGATAATACAATGTAAGAGAGAAACTTCACTAAATGGAGGAGGAGACACACACGTCCTCCCCATGGCTCCCACACACTCGCCGATAAATCACGTTCCGACTTCTTTATAAGGACCTTCCTATTACCTGAATAACCCGGCAGCTGCAGCCTCAACCAATGGGGCGCCGCGCATTACCGCCGGCCTCCAATAATTACACCACATACAGGAAAGGGGCGGGTTTTGGGATTGATATAAAACGCGCCATTCCCACTCTCGCGTGTGATTGGGCGAGGAAGGAAGATGATAAAAAGAGGCGACTGTTTGGCTGGCACCGCGTGTTATCACATATGACATGATGAAGATGATGATGGTGTTGCGATATGAGGAAGGTGTGTACTAGTGTGTGGTTGGTGGTGGCGGTAGTGGTGACTGGCATGTGTGTGTGTTGGCTACTGATGGCGACCCTCTACACTGCCCCTGTTCCCACAACCACCCCACCGCGCCTCACCATCGCTCCACACTACCCTCCCATAACATATAATTACAGTATATAAGTTATTAATAACAGCAATTTAGTATTTATTATAGTTTTTCGTATAGAGAAAAACACGTAAAAACAACATAGGATAAACTGGACAATGTCAGATTGTGGGTGTCGGGAAACGTTGGAAGTGTGTAGTAGTAATAATAATTAACGGTTTATTGAAAAATATGGCAGGCAAAAAACTGAAAATACAAACTAAACAGAGATGAGTGGGTCACTTTGTTGTCAAGAAATACACAAGTAATATTAGTGGTAAATAATATTACTTGTATATGATGACAAGGAGGACTGGATCTTTAAACAGTTTCAGAACAGTTACGGTAATAAAGTGAGATAGACAAGGAGTGACTACACAGGTTAACTACGAGTTATGAAGGGTGTGTGTGTGTGAGGGGGGAGTGTATATGTGGGGAGACTGTATGTGTGAGGGTAGTCGAGGTTTATGTAAGGGGATGTGTGGGAGGGTAATAACCATGATAGATGTAAGGGCAATGTGTTGGGGGAGGGACGAAAATATTGGGTACTGTAATCAAATAAGAAACATTGTTGTGTGACCCGGGTGTATCGCTTGGGTGAATAACACGACAGACTATGTCAACACACTTCCCTTATGTCGTCTCTACTGCTGCAACTGTGAGAGGTGATGACGTTCTCACTACCGCACTACTAAATTATTGGTGGCTCGTCAAATGGGCCCCACACCTAATGGATCGGGGCCTTTTAAGAACTGGGGCCTAAACTCAATCTTAACTCACTCCTTCCCCACTACAGAAGTCACTCTCCTTAACTCACACTGACTAACATACCTTCACGTTGTCAATCAGCACATCTAGGAGAGCCAGACGTCGTGTGGTTTACGAAACGGACAGTTAGAACAGGCTGGTGATGGGTGATGCTAAGTGATGGGACGGACAGTTAAAACAGGCTGGTGATGGGTGATGCTAAGTGGTGGGACGGACAGTTAAAACAGGCTGGTGATGGGTGATGCTAAGTGGTGGGACGGACAGTTAGTACAGGCTGGTGATGGGTGATGCTAAGTGGTGAGACGGACAGTTAGAACAGGCTGGTGATGGATGATGCTAAGTGGTGGGACGGACAGTTAAAACAGGCTGGTGATGGATGATGCTTCCAAGTGGTGGGACTGGACGTTGAAACAGGCTGGTGATGGGTGATGCTAGAAAGTGGTGGGACGGACAGTTAAAACAGGCTGGTGATGGGTGATGCTAAGTGGTGGGACGGACAGTTAAAACACAGGCTGGTGACAGGTGATGCTAGAGGTGGTGGGACGGACAGTTAGAACAGGCTGGTGATGATGGGTGATGCTAAGTGGTGGGACGGACAGTTAAAACAGGCTGGTGATGGGTGATGCTAAGTGAATTGGGACGGACAGTTAGAACGGGCTGGTGATGGGTGATGCTAAGTGGTGAGACGGACAGTTAGAACAGGCTGGTGATGGATGAATACTGGTGGTGGGACGGACGGTTAAAACGGGCTGGTGACGGGTGATGCTAAGTGGTGGGACGGATGGATTTAGAACTTGGGCTGGTGATGGGTGATGCTAGAGGTGGTGGGACGGACAGTTAAAACAGGCTGGTGATGGGTGATGCTAAGTGGTGGGACGGACAGCTAGAACAGGCTGGTGATGGGCGATGCTAAGTGGTGGGACGGACAGTTAGAACAGGCTGGTGATGGATGATGCTAAGTGGTGGGACGGACAGTTAGAACAGGCTGGTGATGGGTGATGCTAAGTGGTGGGAAGGACAGCTAGAACAGGCTGGTG
>NW_024720316.1:0-7558 GCF_018991925.1 Homarus americanus
AGGCCTTTGTTATACTCGATCATGAGCCATTGTTATATTCAACCAGGGAACTTTGTTATACTCGATTAGGGGGCTTTGTTATATTCGATTACGGGACTTTGTTATACTCGATGAGGGGCATTTGTTATACTCGATCAAGGGCCTTTGCTATACTCGATTAGGGGACTTTGTTAGATTCGATTAGGGGCCTTTGTTATTCTCGATCAGGTGACTTCGTTATACCTGATTAAGGGGCTTTGTTATACTCGACCTGGGGCCTTCGTTATGCTCGATTAGGGGACTTTGTTATGCTCGATCAGGGGCCTTTGTTATACTATATCTGGGGCTTTTGTTATACTCGAACTAGGGGAATTTGTTATACGCGATCTTGAGACTTTGTTATTCTCGATCAGGGCCTTTATTATACTCGACCAGGGGGGTTTGATATACTCAATCAGGGGACTTTGGTAAACTCTGTATGGAGGCTTTATTATACTCGATCAAGGGACTTTGTTATACTCGATCAGGGGACTTTGTTATACTCGATCAGGGGGCTTTGTTATACTCGACCAGGGTGCTTTGTTATACTCGATAAGGGGACTTTGTTATACTCGATCAGGGGGCTTTGTTTTCCTCGATCAGGGGACTTTGTTATACTCCATCATGGTCTTTGTTATACTCCATCTGGGGCCTTTGTTATACTCGACCAGGGGACTTTGTTATACTCGATCAGGGGACTTTGTTATACTTGATCAGGGGACTTTTTAATATTCGATCAGGGGGGCTTTGTTATACTCGACCAGGGGCCTTTGTTATACTCGATAAGGGGACTTTGTTATACTCCATCAGGGGCCTTTGTTATACTCGATTAGGGGACATTACTATACTCGACCAGGGAACGTTGTTATACACGGTCAGGGGACTTTGTTATACTCGATCAGGGGATGTGTTATACTCGATGAGGGGTCTTTGTTATACTCGATCAGGGGACTTTGTTATACTCGATCAGGGGGCTTTGTTTTCCTCGATCAGGGGACTTTGTTATTCTCCATCAGGGTCTTTTTTATACTCCATTAGGGGCCTTTATTATACTCCATCAGGGTCTTTGTTATACTCCATTAGGGGCCTTTGTCATACTCAAACAGGGAACTTTGTTTTACTCGATCAGGGGACTTTGTTATACTTGATTAGGTGACTTTGTATTATTCGATCACGAGGGCTTTGTTATGCTCGACCAGGGCCCTTTGTTATGCTCGATAGGGGACTTTGTTATACTCGATCAGGGGAATTTGTTATAATCAACCAAAGGACTTTGTTATACTCGATACGGGGACTTTGTTATACTCGATCAGGGGACTTTGTTATACTCGATTAGGGGCCTTTGTTATACTCGATCAAGTGCCTTTGTCATACTCGATCAGAGGACTTTGTTAAACTCGATGAGGGGTCTTTGTTATACTCGATGAGGGGCCTTTTTATACTCAATCATGGGCCTTTGTTATACTCAACCAGGGGACTTTGTTATATTCGATCAGGGGACTTTGTTATACTCGATCAGAGGACTTTGTTATACACGATCATGTGATATGTTATACTCGATCAGGGGATGTGTTATACTCGATCAGGGGACTTTGTTATACTCGATCAAGAGGCTTTGTTATACTCAACCGGGGCTTTTGTTATACTCGATCAGGGGCAATGTTATACTCAATAAAGGGACTTTGTTATACTCGACCATGGGACTTTGTTATACTTGATTTGGGGACTTTGTTATACTCGATCAGGGGCCTTTATTATATTTGACCAGGGGACTTTGTTATACTCGATTTGGGGACTTTTTTATGCTCGATGAGAGGGCTTTGTTATACTCGATCAGGGGACTTAGTTATACTCGACCAGGGTCCTTTGTTATGCTCGACCATCTGCCTTTGTTATAATCAATCAGGGGGCTTTGTTATATTCGATTAAGGGACTTTGTTATACTCGATGAGGGGCATTTGTTATTCTCGATCAAGGGGCTTTCCTATACTCGATCAGGGGATTTTGTTATACTAGATGAGGGGACTTTGTTATACTCAATCAGGGGGCTTTGTTATACTCGACCAGGGTCGTTTGTTATGCTCGATCAGAGGACTTTGATATACTAGATCAGGGGACTTTGTTATACTCGATCAGGGGACTCTATTATATTCGACCAGGGGACTTTGTTATACTCGATTAGGGGATTTTGTTATAACCGATGAGGGGGCTTTGATATACCCGATTAGGGGGCTTTGTTATATTCGACTAGGGGACTTTGTTATACTCGAAGAGGGGCATTTGTTATACTCGATCAAGGGCCTTTGCTATACTCGATCAGGGGTTTTGTTATACTAGATCAGGGAACTTTGTCATACTCGATAAGGTGACTTTGTTATACTCGATGAGAGGACTTTGTTTTACTCGATCAGGCGACTTTTTTATATTTGTTTAGGGGACTTCATTATACTCGATCAAGGGCCTTTGTTATACTCGATCAAGGGACTTTGGTATACTCGATCAGAGGACTTTGTTATATATGATCAGGTGACTTTGTTATACTCGATGAGGGGTCTTTGTTATAATCGATCAGGGGACATTACTATACTCGACCAGGGAACTTTGTTATACACGATCAGGGGATATGTTATTCTTGATCAGGGGACTTTGTAATATTCGATCGGGGGGCTTTGTTATACTCGACCAGGGGCCTTTGTTATGCTATATAAGAGGTTTTTGTTATACTCGAACCAGGGGAATTTGTTAAACTCGATAAGGGGACTTTGTTATACTCGATGAAGGGCCTTTGTTATTCTCGATTAGGGGACATTACTATACTCGACCCGGGAACTTTGTTATACTCGATCAGGGCCATTATTATACTCGACCAGGGGGATTTCATATACTTGATCAGGGGACTTTCTTATACGCGATGAGGGGGCTCTTTTATACTCGACCAGGGTGATTTGTTATGTTCGACCAGTTGCCTTTGTTATACTCGATCAGGGGGCTTTGTTATATTCGATTAGGGGACTTTCCTTGCTGTTCGACCAGGGCGCTGTTGTGTCAACCAGGAACTTTGTTCTGCGATCAGGAGATATGTTATTCTTGATCAGGGGACTTTGCTGTATTCGATCAGGGCGTACTCCTCGACCCAGGGGCTTTGTTATGCTATATAAGAGGTTTTGTTATACTCAGACCAGAATTTGTTATACTCGATAAGGGGACTTTGTTATACTCGATAGAGGGCCTTTGTTATACTCGATCAGGGGACATTACTATATTCGACCCGGGAACTTTGTTATACTCGATCAGGGCCATTATTATACTCGACCAGGGGGGTTTGATATACTTGATCAGGGGACTTTCTTATACTCGATGAGGGGGCTCTTTTATGCTCGACCAGGGTGATTTGTTATGCTCGACCAGTGGCCTTTGTTATACTCGATGAGGGGGCTTTGTTATATTCGATTAGGGGACTTTCATATATTTGACCAGAGGACTTTGTTATATTCGATCAGGGGCTTTGTTATATTCGAATAGGGGACTTTGTTATATTCGACCAGGGGCCTTTGTTATGGTCAGCCAGAGGACTTTGTTATACTCGATCAGGGGACTTTGTTATACTCGATCAGGGGGCTTTGTTTTCCTCGACCAGGGGACTTTGTTATATTCGATCAGGGGACTTTGTAGTATTCGATCTGGGGGGCTTTGTTATACTCGATGAGGGGCCTTTGTTATACTCGATCAGGGGACATTACTATACTCGACCCGGGAACTTTGTTATACACAATCAGGGGATATGTTATACTCGATCAGGGGATGTGTTATACTCAGTCAGGAGGCTTTGTTATACTCAACCGGGGGCCTTTGTTATACACGATCAGGGGAATTTACTATACTCGATCTGGGGACTTTGTTATACTCGATCAGGGGGCTTTGTTATACTCAACCACGGGACTTTGTTATACTCGATCAGGTGGTTTTGTTATACTTGACTACTGGTCTTTGTTATGCTCGATCAGGGGACTTTGTTATACTCGATCAGGGGCCTTTGTTATACTCGATCAGGGGCTTTGTTAGACTCGATCAGGGGGCTTTGTTTTCCTCGATTAGGGGACTTTGTTATACTCCATCAGGGTCTTTGTTATGCTCCATTAGGAGCCTTTGTTATACTCGACCAGGGGACTGTGTTATAGTCGATGAGGGGACTTTGTTATACTTGATCAGGGGACTTTGTATTATTCGATCAGGGGGGCTTTGTTATGCTCGACGAGGGGCCTTTGTTATGCTCGATAAGGGGACTTTGTTATACTCAATCAGGGGACTTTGTTATACTCCATTAGGGGCCTTTATTATACTCGATCAAGAGCCTTTGTTATACTCGATCAGAGAACTTTGTTATACTCGATCAGGGGACTTTGTTATACTTGAGCAGGGGACTTTGTTATACTCGATCAGGGGACATTACTGCTCGCTTCAAACTGGGATCAAGGGATTTCTGGATGGCGATCAATTAGGGACTTTGCTATACTCGATCAGGATGCTTTGTTATACTCAACCGGCGGCCTTTGTTATACTGGATTAGGGGCTTTTGTTCTACTCGATCAAGGGACTTTGTTATACTCGATCAGGGGGCTTTGTTTATATCGACCAGGGGACTTTGTTATACTCCATCAGGGTCTTTGTTATACTCCATCAGGGGCTTTTGTTATACTCGAACCAGGGGAATTTGTTATACTCGAACAGGGGACTTTGTTATACTCGATCAGGGAAATTTGTTATACTCGACCAGGGGACTTTGTTATTCTCGACCAGGGTACTTTGTTATAATCGATTTGGGGAATTTCTTATAATCGACCAGGGGACTTTGTTGTCCTCGATAAGGGGAGTTTGTTATACTCGATGAGGAGACTCTGTTATACTCGATCAAGGGCCTTTGTTATACTCGATCAGGGGACTTTGTTATATTCGATCAGAGGACTTTGTTATATTTGATCAGGTGACTTTGTTATACTCGATGAGGGGTCTTTGTTATACTCGATCAGGGGACATTACTATACTCGACCAGGGAACTTTGTTATTCACGATCAGGGGATATGTTATTCTTGATCAGGGGACTTTGTAATATTCGATCGGGGGGCTTTGTTATACTCGACCAGGGGCCTTTGTTATGCTATATAAGAGGTTTTTGTTATACTCGAACCAGAATTTGTTATACTCGATAGGGGACTTTATTGCCTCGATGAGGGGCCTTTATTGCTGCTGATTGAGGGGACCTTCCTCACCTCGACCAGGAACTGTTATACTCGATCAGGGCCATTATTATACTCAGCCAGGAAGTTCATATACTTGATCAGGGGACTTTCTTATACTCGATAGAGGGCTCTTTTATACTCGACCAGGGTGATTTACATGTTCGACCAGTGGCCTTTGTTATACCTCAATCAGGCTTTATTTATATTCGATTAGGGACTTTCATATGTTCGACCAGGGGCCTTTTATTGTATCAACCGAACTTTGTTATACGATCCCGGGGATATTATTCTTGATCGAGGGGACTTTGTAATATTCGATCAGGGGCTTTGTTGCTTCCTCGACCAGGGCCTTTGATATATATATAAGAGGTTTTATTGCACTATAATCGAACCAGAATTTGTTATACTCGATAAGGGGACTTTGTTATACTCGATGAGGGGCCTTTGTTATACTCGATTAGGGGACATTACTATACTCGACCCGGGAACTTTGTTATACTCGATCAGGGCCATTATTATACTCAACCAGGGAGATTTCATATACTTGATCAGGGGACTTTCTTATACTAGATGAGGGGGCTCTTTTATACTCGACCAGGGTGATTTGTTATGTTCGACCAGTGGCCTTTGTTATACTCAATCAGGGGGCTTTGTTATATTCGATTAGGGGACTTTCATATGTTCGACCAGGGGCCTTTGTTATTGTCAACCATGGAACTTTGTTATACACGATCAGGGGATATGTTATTCTTGATCAGGGGACTTTGTAATATTCGATCGGGGGGCTTTGTTATACTCGACCAGGGGCCTTTGTTATGCTATATTAGAGGTTTTTGTTATACTCGAACCAGGGGAATTTGTTATACTCGATAAGGGGACTTTGTTATACTCGATGAGGGGCCTTTGTTATACTCGATTAGGGGACATTACTATACTCGACCCGGGAACTTTGTTATACTCGATCAGGGCCATTATTATACTCAACCAGGGGGATTTCATATACTTGATCAGGGGACTTTCTTATACTCGATGAGGGGGCTCTTTTATACTCGACCATGGTGATTTGTTATGTTCGACCAGTGGCCTTTGTTATACTCAATCAGGGGGCTTTGTTATATTCGATTAGGGGACTTTCATATGTTCGACCAGGGGCCTTTGTTATTGTCAACCAGGGGGCTTTGTTATACTCGATCAGGGGACTTTGTTATACTCGACCAGGGGACTTTGTTTTACTCGATGAGGGGACTTTGTTATACTCGATCAGGGGCCTTCGTTATACTCGAACAGGGGACTTTGTTATACTCGATTAGACGACTTTGTTATATTCGATGAGGGGGCTTTAATATACTCGATTAGGGGACTTTTTTGTACTCGATCAAGGGACTTTGTTATACTCGATGATTGGGCTTTGTTATACTCGATAAGGGGACTTTGTTATGCTCGACCAAGGTCCTTTGTTATGCTTGACCAGTGGCCTTTGTTATACTCGATTAGACGACTTTGTTATACAAGATCAGGGGACTTTGTTTTACTCGATCAGGGGACTTTTTTATATTCGATCAGAGGACTTTGTTATACTCGATGAGGGGCCTTTATTATACTCGACCAGGGGACTTTGTTATACTCGACCAGGGGACTTTGTTTAACTCAATCACGGGACTTTTTTTATGTGCGATAAGGGTTTTTGTTATACTCGATCAGGGCCCTTTATTATACTCGATCAAGGGCCTTTGTTATACTCGAACAGGGGACTTTGTTATACTCGATACGAAGGACTTTGTTATACTCGATTAGGGGACTTTGTTATACTCGACCAGTGAACTTTGTTATACTCGATCAGGGGACTTTGTTATACTCGATCAGGGGGACATTACTATATTCGATTAGGGGTCTTTTTTATACTCGATCAGGGGACTTTGATATACTCGATCAGGGGGCTTTGTTATACTCGACCAGGGGGCTTTGTTATGCTCAATTATTGTACTTTGTTAAACTCGATCAGGGGCCTTTCTTATACTATATCAGAGGCTTTTGTTATACTCGAACCAGGGGAATTTGTTAAACTCGATAAGGGGACTTTGTTATACTCGATGAGGGGCCTTTGTTATACTCGATCAGGGGACATTACTATACTCGACCCGGGAACTTTGTTATACTCGATCAGGGCCATTATTATACTCGACCAGGGGGGTTTGATATACTTGATCAGGGGACTTTCTTATACTCGATGAGGGGGCTCTTTTATGCTCGACCAGGGTGATTTGTTATGCTCGACCAGTGGCCTTTGTTATACTCGATGAGGG
>NW_024720317.1:0-10041 GCF_018991925.1 Homarus americanus
AAAATTGACGGTTTAAACATGTATACATAAATTTTTTCAGCATTATAATTTGTATTTTCTATAACCAAAAATTGTTAATATCAAATTGGAAAGTTAATGCACATATAATATTTAAATGTAACATTGAAGGGTGAAAAAAAACAATTAATGTACGGTAGAAATAGTACAAGTATTAAGATCAAGTTACAGTTACATAAACTTCCTCTTTTTGGCCGATCTCTTATGTACAGCTTCTGGAATGTCTCATCAAACTCCAGCAGTAGTCCGCCATCATGTTCGAGTCCCATCGACCTTGGTAACGTTCTTCCATTACTTTAATGTCTTGATGAAAGCGCTCCCCTTGCTCCTCGCTCACTTCTCCCAGATTTTCTGGAAACTCGTCCAAGTGACTGTGTAAGTAGTGAACCTTGATACTCATTCTGCATCCAAGTGCTTGTAAACTCAAGAGCAGCTCTTCCACAATTTCTTGATAGTTGTCCGCTTTCTTGTTCCCTAAGAAGTTCCGCACCACATTAGAGAAAGCATTCCAAGTTCTTGCCTGTGCCTCAGTCATTGCTGCAAGGAAGTGTGGATCTCTGAGTAGTGTTCTTATTTGAGGTCCATCAAAAATCCCTGCCTTTTTCTTCTCGTCGCTAAGACTTGGAAAGGTTGAGCATATATATCTGAAACACTCTCCACTATGATCAAGAGCCTTGACGAATTGCTTCATGATACCAAGTTTTATGTGCAGAGGAGGAAGGACAATGTTTTTCCTGTCAACCAGAGGATCGTCAATGATATTCTTGTCACCAGGCGTCAAACTATGTCTTGGTGGCCAATTCTTTTTCACCCAATGGTCTGCTGTAGCCCTGTTGTCCCAGTAGCACAGAAAACAGGGGTATTTTGTGTACCCTCCTTGCTGGCCCAATAGAAAGTTTACCATTTTCAAGTCCACACAAATTAACCATTCATGAGCATGGTATTACAACCTCTCTAGAACAGTCTTAATGTTTTCATACTCTTCTTTAATTTGTACAAAATGTCCGATTGGAATTGAACCATACTTGTTTCCGTTATGAAGAAGAACACATTTCAAGCTCCTTTTAGAACTGTCAATAAAAAGTCTCCAATCCTTACTATCATATGCTGGTAGTCCCATGGAGAGAAGAAGTCCTTCTACATCATTACAAAAAACAAGCTGGTCATATGAATGAAAGTACTTCAGCAGTTGCTCTTCTCTGTTGTGATAAAAGGAGACACTCGTGCCAGGTTTTAAGAGTCGATTCTCTTGAAGCCTGGAAGCTAACAATTCAGCAGACTGTTTTGGCAAATTTAGATCTTGGTGTGGTTACTAGTGTTCCCTGAGGAATGCAGTGATGGGTAAGGAAACACCGTGTAACACTGAAGTCCGTTTATTATGGATGAGAGAAATACAAGTGGTGACTCGCGTGTGCCATGCACGGCTCACACAGTCAGACTGAGACTGCCTTGCCATATGGCAGCCTCGGGGCAATGTTGCCACATAACGTGCAGTGTTGCCACGTTATGATATATATAAATGCTACTCGGCACAGTAGCTTAGATACATAACCTACATTCATCACTAGGCTTGTTCATCACTAGGCTTAGGGCAATGTTCATCACTAGGCTTGTTCATCATTAGGCTTAGGGTGATGTTCATCACTAGTCTTGTTCATCACTAGGCTTGTTCGTCATTAGGCTTAGGGTGATGCTCATTACTAGGCTTAGGGCAATGTTCATCACTAGGCTTAGGGCAATGTTCATTACTAGGCTTGTTCATCATGAGGCTTAGGGTGATGTTCATCACTAGGCTTGTTCGTCATTAGGCTTAGGGTGATGCTCATTACTAGGTTTAGGGCGATGTTCATTACTAGGCTTAGGGCAATGTTCATCACTAGGTTTAGGGCGATGTTCATTACTAGGCTTAGGGCGATGTTCATTACTAGGCTTAGGCGATGTCTACATTAGGCTTAGGGCGATGTTCAATACTAGGGTTTATTCATCACTAGGCTTAGGGCGATGTTCATTACTAGGCTTAGGGCGATGTTCATTACTAGGCTTAGGGCGATGTTCATTACTAGGCTTAGGGCGATGTTCATTACTAGGCTTAGGGCGATGTTCATTACTAGGCTTAGGGCGATGTTCATTACTAGGTTTAGGGCGATGTTCATCACTAGGCTTGTCTTTATCACTAGGTTTAGGGTATGATGTTCATCACTAGGTTTAGGGCGATGTTCATCACTAGGCTTAGGGCTTGTTCATCACTAGGCTTAGGGCAATGTTCATCACTAGGCTTGTTCATCACTAGGCTTAGGGCGATGTTCATCACTAGGCTTGTTCATCACTAGGCTTAGGGCGATGTTCATCACTAGGCTTGTTCATCACTAGGTTTAGGGCAATGTTCATCACTAGGCTTAGGGCAATGTTCATCACTAGGTTTAGGGCAATGTTCATCACTAGGTTTGTTCATCACTAGGCTTAGGGCAATGTTCATCACTAGGCTTGTTCACTACTAGTTTAGGCAATGTTCATCACTAGGCTTGTTCATCACTAGCTTAGTAATGTTCATCACTAGGCTTGTTCATCACTAGGCTTAGGCGATGTCTAATACTAGGCTTGTTCATCACTAGCTTAGGCGATGTTCATCACTAGGCTTGTTCATCAATAGGCGAGGGCAATGTTCATCACTAGGCTTAGGGCAATGTTCATCACTAGGCTTAGGCAATGTTCATCACTAGGTTTGTTCATCACTAGTTTAGGGCAATGTTCATCACTAGGTTGTCTATCACTAGGCTTAGGCAATGCTCATCACTAGGCTTGTTCATCACTAGGTTGGAGGGCAATGTTCATCACTAGGGGCTTAGGGTGATGTTCATTACTAGGCTTGTTCATCACTAGGCTTAAAGCAATGTTCATCACTAGGCTTGTTGATCACTAGGCTTAGGGCAATGTTCATCAGGCTTTGTTCATCACTAGGCTTAGGGCACAAGTTCACTAGGCTTAGGGCAATGTTCATCACTAGGCTTAGGCAATGTTCATCACTAGGCTTAGGGCAATGTCACCACAAGGCTTGTTCATCACCAGGCTTAGGGCAATGTTCATCACTAGGTTTAGTCTACTGGGCTTTTCATCACTAGGCTTAGGGCAATGTTCATATCACTAGGCTAGGGCAACAAGTTCATCACTAGGTTTAGGTGATGTCTTATTACTAGGCTTTGTCTATCATGAGGCTTAGGGCGATGTTCAGCACGGTTTAGGCGATGTTCACACAGGCTTAGGGTGATGCTCTATTACTAGGCTTAGGGCGATGTTCATTACTAGGCTTAGGGCGATGTTCATCACTAGGCTTGTTCATCACTAGGTTTAGGGCAATGTTCATCACTAGGCTTAGGGCGATGTTCATCACTAGGCTTGCTCATCACTAGGTTTAGGGCGATGTTCATCACTAGGTTTAGGGCTTGTTCATCACTAGGCTTAGGGCAATGTTCATCACTAGGCTTGTTCATCACTAGGCTTAGGGCGATGTTCATCACTAGGCTTGTTCATCACTAGGCTTAGGGCGATGTTCATCGCTAGGCTTGTTCATCACTAGGTTTAGGGCAATGTTCATCACTAGGCTTAGGGCAATGTTCTTCACTAGGTTTAGGGCAATGTTCATCACTAGGTTTGTTCATCACTAGGCTTAGGGCAATGTTCATCACTAGGCTTGTTCATCACTAGGCTTAGGGCAATGTTCATCACTAGGTTTGTTCATCACTAGGCTTAGGGCAATGTTCATCACTAGGCTTAGGGTGATGTTCATTGTAGGGGTTTGTTCCCTACTAGCTTAGGCAATGTTCATCACTAGGCTTGTTGATCACTAGGCTTAGGCAATGTTCATCACTAGCTTGTTCATCACTAGGCTTAGCAATGTTCATCACTAGGCTTAGGCAATGTTCAATACTAGGCTTGTTCATCACTAGGCTTAGGGCAATGTTCATCACTAGGCTTGTTCATCATTAGGCTTAGGGTGATGTTCATCACTAGGCTTGTTCATCACTAGGCTTGTTCGTCATTAGGCTTAGGGTGATGCTCATTACTAGGCTTAGGGCAATGTTCATCACTAGGCTTAGGGCAATGTTCATTACTAGGCTTGTTCATCATGAGGCTTAGGGTGATGTTCATCACTAGGCTTGTTCATCACTAAGCTTAGGGCAATGTTCATCCCTAGGTTTAGGGCGATGTTCATTACTAGGCTTAGGGCAATGTTCATCACTAGGTTTAGGGCGATGTTCATTACTAGGCTTAGGGCGATGTTCATTACTAGGCTTAGGGCGATGTTCATTACTAGGCTTAGGGCGATGTTCATCACTAGGCTTGTTCATCACTAGGCTTAGGGCGATGTTCACATTAGGCTTAGGCGATGCTCATCACTAGGTTTAGGGCGGATACCATCACTAGGCTTAGGGCGATGTTCATTACTAGGCTTAGGCGATGTTCATTACTAGGTTTAGGGCGATGTCTTTTCTAGGTTTAGGCGATGCTCATCACCAGGCTTGTCTCACTAGGTTTGAAAGATGTTCATCACTAGGCCTAGGCGATGTTCACTCACTAGGCTTAGGGCTTGTTCATCACCAGCTTAGGGCAATGTTCACTAGGCTTGTTCATCACTAGGCTTAGCGATGTTCATCACCAGGCGCTTGTTCATCACTAGGCTTAGGCGATGTTCATCACTAGGCTTGTTCATCACTAGGTTTAGGCAATGTTCATCACTAGGTTTAGGGCGATGTTCATCACTAGGCTTAGGGCTTGTTCATCACTAGGCTTAGGGCAATGTTCATCACTAGGCTTGTTCATCACTAGGCTTAGGGCGATGTTCATCACTAGGCTTGTTCATCACTAGGCTTAGGGCGATGTTCATCACTAGGCTTGTTCATCACTAGGTTTAGGGCAATGTTCATCACTAGGCTTAGGGCAATGTTCATCACTAGGTTTATGGCAATGTTCATCACTAGGTTTGTTCATCACTAGGCTTAGGGCAATGTTCATCACTAGGCTTGTTCATCACTAGGCTTAGGGCAATGTTCATCACTAGGTTTGTTCATCACTAGGCTTAGGGCAATGTTCATCACTAGGCTTAGGGTGATGTTCATTACTAGGCTTGTTCATCACTAGGCTTAGGGCAATGTTCATCACTAGGCTTGTTGATCACTAGGCTTAGGGCAATGTTCATCACTAGGCTTGTTCATCACTAGGCTTAGGGCAATGTTCATCACTAGGCTTAGGGCAATGTTCATCACTAGGTTTAGGGTGATGTTCATTACTAGGCTTGTTCATCATGAGGCTTAGGGCGATGTTCAGCACTAGGTTTAGGGCGATGTTCATTACTAGGCTTAGGGCAATGTTCTCATCAGGTTTAGGTGATGTTCATTACTAGGCTTGTTCATCAAGTGAGGCTTAGGGCGATGTTCAGCACCAGGCTTAGGCGATGTTCCACATTAGGCTTAGGTGATGTTCATTAGGCTTAGGGCGATGTTCATTACTAGGCTTAGGCGATGTTCATCACTAGCTTAGGGCAATGTTCATCACTAGGCTTAGGCAATGTTCATTACTAGGCTTGTTCATCGCAAGGCTGTTTCATCACTAGGCTTAGGCAATGCTCATCACTAGGCTTGTTCATCACAAGGCTGTTTCATCACTAGGCTGTGCAATGTTCATCACTAGGCTTAGGGCAATGTCTACCAGGTTTAGGCGATGTTCATTACTAGGCTTAGGGTGATGTTCATTACTAGGCTTAGGGCGATGTTCATTACTAGGCTTAGGGCGATGTTCATCACTAGGCTTGTTCATCACTAGGCTTAGGGCAATGTTCATCACTAGGCTTAGGGCAATGTTCATCACTAGGCTAAGGGTGATGTTCATTACTAGGCTTGTTCGTCACTAGGCTTAGGGCAATGTTCATCACTAGGCTTAGGGCAATGTTCATCACTAGGCTTGTTGATCACTAGGCTTAGGGCAATGTTCATCACTAGGCTTGTTCATCACTAGGCTTAGGCAAATGTTCATCACTAGGCTTTTAGGGCAATGTTCATCACTAGCTTAGGGCAATGTCATCACTAGGTTTAGGGCGGCGTTCATTACTAGGCTTGTTCATCATGAGGCTTAGGCGATGTTCAGCACTAGGTTTAGGGCGATGTCTATTAATAGGCTTAGGGTGATGTCATTACTAGGCTTAGGCGATACTAGGCTTAGACGATGTTCATCACTAGGTTTAGGGCAATGTTCATCACTAGGCTTAGGGCGATGTTCATCACTAGGCTTGCTCATCACTAGGTTTAGGGCGATGTTCATCACTAGGCTTAGGGCTTGTTCATCACTAGGCTTAGGGCAATGTTCATCACTAGGCTTGTTCATCACTAGGCTTAGGGCGATGTTCATCACTAGGCTTGTTCATCACTAGGCTTAGGCGATGTTCATCACTAGGCTTGTTCATCACTAGGTTTAGGCAATGTTCATCACTAGGTTTGTTCATATCACTAGGCTTAGGCAATGTTCATCACTAGGCTTGGTTCATCACTAGGGTTTAGGCAATGTTCATCAATAGGCTTGTTCATCACTAGGCTTAGGGCTTGTTCATCACTAGGCTTAGGGCAATGTTCATCACTAGGCTTGAGCATCACTAGGCTTAGGGCAATGTTCAATACTAGGCTTGTTCATCATGAGGCTTAGGGCGATGTTCAGCACTAGGTTTAGGGCGATGTCTATTACTAGGCTTAGGCTGATGTTCATTACTAGGTTTAGGCGATGTTCATTATTAGCTTAGGGCGATGTTCATCACTAGGCTTGTTCATCACTAGGTTTAGGGCAATGTTCATCACTAGGCTTAGAGCGATGTTCATCACTAGGCTTGCTCATCACTAGGTTTAGGGCGATGTTCATCACTAGGCTTAGGGCGATGTTCATCACTAGGCTTGTTCATCACTAGGCTTGTTCATCACTAGGCTTGTTCATCACTAGGCTTATGGCGATGTTCATCACTAGGCTTAGGGCGGTGTTCATCACTAGGCTTGTTCATCACTAGGCTTGTTCATCACCAGGCTTGTTCATCACCATTCTTGCCTGTGTCCTCACTGCCTCCCTAGTCTTCTCCTCCACGCCCCATTCAACAACCATATGTGTCCAAAGATTCTCTATTGGGTTACAGTTGGTCCCTTTAGGGGGCCAGTCCAATAGAATATCTCTGGGTGGCCCTCACATTAATGCCTGGCTGCCCGACTTGTATGCATTGAACTGCAGTCTTGCACCATATATATAGGTTGAGGCTCTGGGATGGCATCTGCCTGCACCGATGGAAGAAAGAATGTCTCTAGAGTATCAATACCGTATACTGATCTGCAGTCACATGTCCCTCAATGTCCATCCATCCATGCATGGAGGTTGTCACCCGACCGCTTGTCGATGTCTCGTGGATGTTTCTTTGAGCATATCTTGTATTACGTATTTGCCAACACTGGCGACCGACTGCTGCAACAGATGTAAAACATTTTTCATCGGTGAAAATGACAGATCTCCAAAAATCAACCCCCACATCTGCATACGTCTCGGCAAACCTTTTACGTGCTTCTCTGTGTGCCTGTGTTGAGGTTTCCTTACGTGCTGGGATGAAACACTGTCGGCCAGTCTCCCGTATTCGCCTCCTGTTAGTTATCTGGTGACAGTGATCTCTTGTTACCCTTGTTATGCTCACTGCAGTTGAGAGTGGTGCTCTCTGCTTCCCTTCGTATCTGTTGATCCTCCTCACGCATGATGACTCTTGTTCTTCCTGGTCGGGGCCTGGTGAGCACTTGACCCTCCTGATGTCACCTCACCCAAAGCCTAACTGTATCTCTGGAGATACCGAGAAGGCGATTAATCTCCCGTATCCCCTTCCCTGCCTCGTGATATGCAACAATCATGGTGTGGCGTGTTATCACCTCAGGCCAATTAGCCCTCGCCCGTGGTGGCCTCATGTGACCTTGTGGTTGAACCTCTATAACTGTAATAATAAAACGATAGAGTCATTAGTGCATCAGATCATTAATAACAGTTGGACATTCATTAATAAATATTCAGAATATTACAGGGCATGGAGTAAATATCAATATGTGAATGAAGGATGACAACGATTCACTGACCCTGTATCGAATATCAATGTATAGTATAGTCTGGATTTACGCTCAATTGAACCCGTGGAGGTCCGCGTAAAACGAGTAAACGAAATAACAGAACATATGGGGTTAATTGAAATAGAGACTGGGCTGACCCCCAAAACTACACTTTTTCCGACACAATACATATGTTGTAGTAAAAATAACATCTTAATTTTATGCTGGTATGCACACACAATTAATATTTAAGAGAAATACAGTTGCCGGTTAATGTCCGTTCAAATAATGGACTCGACTCCTGCCCCCCCTCTCTTCCCACGCTTGCTGGCTCCTCCCTCTCCGAGAAATGTTTGGGGATAAACAGTATGCTTACAATTTTTAGTAATAAATAATACTTCAGACTAAAGTTAAGATAATATAATTGACATTGCTGGATTCCTTGCAAGACTGCCAATATTTTGAATATAAACGTCATATATTTTGCACAAAAGATAAAATTTTTGCTCTTTCTCATACAATGCTTAACCTAGATCTAAAATTTGTATGTCTAATGCAAATTTTATGATGTTTATATTTAAAATACTAATCACAATATTATCAGAATTCCAGCAATGTAAATTATATTCTGGCTGGGTAATTTGTATGAATTTTATGAGCTAAAACAAATATCTTCAGTAAATAAACAAATCATACTTCACCCGCGTAAATGATGAAATTTACCGAGTAATTAAAACATTTCATTCTGGCAAGGTGCCGCGTAAATGACCAAACGCGTAAACAAAAAATGCGTAAATCCAGACTATGTTGTATATGAAAACCAATTTCCTGTTATTTTACAGCATTTTAGGGTTAAACAGCCTTTTTAATTATCACGGTTAGCCTGTAGACGTCGCAATGGTTGGAGTATTGGATTAGTCAATGGAGAGGTTAGTGAGAGAGGTGATACCGGGTATTAATAGTTCATCCAACACAAGACACAGTCCATGTAGCCAGGGGCGGCCTGCCTGGGGGTAGGAGGGGGGGGTTGCTCCCAATGATTGGGCTTAGAGTTGGTCATGATCGTCGTAATGACATCAAAACTTGAGGGTGTTAGTCAAGAAAGGAAACGAGGTTTTTGTGACCAATACATGGCTCTAATAGGTGTTCTAGAAGCAGACAGACTTTAAATAATGGTAAATAATTACATATTTAACTAGACAGCACTCGGAGACTGCAAACCTCCGTTAAGGGAAAAAGCATCGGGTCTTGGCAGATATGAACAATTAAAAATCTTACACAACGTGGGAACATTATCAGTGGAAAAGGTCACATGATGTTAATAACGTGTCCAGTCTCTGATTCTGATATCACATGTTACATACCCACATAACGTTATTAGCAGGGCCATTAGTGGGTAACTATCTCAGAATTCTTCAACTAATAACAATTGTTGCTACGGGCAAAATGTTGTATCTATTAATACAAATCATAAGGTATTATGCTTGTAAATAAACTTTACTAGCAACAGTGGACCTTTAATTTGCATCCCGTACGTTTCCTCACATTCCTCCGTAGTCTGTCACGTGTTCTAAGTACGAAATTTTATGAAAGTTTTCTATTTGTCATGTCTCAGGAATATGCACCTACTTTATGAATGGTATTTATGAAACACCTTGTATATTTAGGGAATCCGTTATACTCACCAGAGTCACTGCTTGAGATGATGCAGGAAGGGATGGGAGGATGGTTAGCAGTCCTGTTGAGCTTGCAGGTGGACAGAAATCAAAGCACACACGGTGAAGCTGAAAGAAAACAGTTCAATAAGGTGACATTAGTAAAGAACAAATATGAGGTTATATAAAACAATATTGTCGAAATATATCCACCTTTGTATATCTAATATTTACAGATTGGATTATATATGGTAAATTTAGCA
>NW_024720318.1:0-10051 GCF_018991925.1 Homarus americanus
AGTATAACACAGTACCCTTATCGAGAATAACAAATTCCCATGATCGAGTATAACAAAGCCCCTCATCGAAGTATAACAGTGCCTTTATCGAAAGTATAACAAAGACCCCTGGTCGAAAAGATAACAAAGTTCCTTAATCGAAGTATAACAAAGTCCCCTGAGCGAGTATATAACAACTCCCTCATCGAGTATAACAAAGCCACCCCTCATCGAGTTTAACAAAGTCTCAAATCGAGAATAACAAAGGCCTTTGATCAGCTTAACAGCGTCTCTGTTCAGTATAACAAAGCGCCCTAAAAGAGTATAACAAAGGCCACTCGATCGAATATAACAAAAGTCCCCTGATCGAGTATTACACCAATCGATATAACAGAGTCCTGAACGATTATAACAAAGGCTCCTCATCGAATATAACAAAGCCTTAATCGAGTAAAACAAAGCCCCTGATCGAGCAAAACAAGTCCCCTAATTGCTATAACAAAGTCCCCTGATTGAGTATAACAAAGGCCCCTTGATCGAGCTTGCAATAAAAGTCCCTGATCGAAAGTATAACAAAGTCCCCAGGTCGAGCATAACAAGGGCCCCTGATCGAGTCATAACAAAGGCCCCTGATCGAATATAACAAAGGCGCCTGACGAGTATAAGAAAGTTCTCTGATCGAGTATAACAAAGCCCCTTCATCGAGTATAACAAAAGTCCCCCCTGATCGAAAAATAACAAAGTCCCCTTATCGAGTATATAACAAAGCCCCCTAATCAAGTATAACAAAGGCCCTCATCGAAAGTATAACAAAGACCCTGGTCGAGTATATAACAAAGTCCCCTGACCGAGTATAACAAAGGCCCCTTGATTAGCATATAACAGCGCCCCTGATCGAGCATAACAAAGTCCCCCCATCGAGTATAACAAAGCCCCCCTGATCGAGTAAAAACAAAGTCCGCGATCGCGTATAACAAAAATCCCCTGATCGAAAGTGTAACAAAGCTCTCATCGAATATAACAAAGTCCCTTGATCGAGTATAACAAAGTCCTTGAACGATTATGTAACAAAGGCCCTGATCGAGCATAACAAGTTTCCTAATCGAAAAGTAAAAACAAAGCCCCTCATCGAGTATATAACAAAGTCCCTCATCGAGTATAACAAAGTCCCCTAATTGAGTACATCAAAGTTCCTCAATCGTAGCAAAAACAGCCCTGATCGAAAAGTAAAATAAAGTCCCCTGATCGAGTATAACAAAAACTTGATCGGCAAAGGCCTTTTGATCGAAAGTATATCAAAGTCCCTGATCGAGTATTACAGAATCCCGGATCGAGTTATAACACAGTCCCCTTATCGAGTATAACAAAGGCCCCTGATCGAATATTACAAAGTCCCATGATCCAGTGCATAACAAAGTCCCTTTATCAAATATAACAAAGTCCCCTGATCGAGTATAACAAAGCCCCTGTTGGGATATAACAAATTTCTGATCGAGAATAACAAATTCCCTGATCGAGTAAAAACAAAGCTCTGATCAAGTATAACAAAGGCCCCTGAATGAGTATAACAAAGACCCTGGCCGATATAACAGTCCCCTGATCGAGTATAACAAATTCTGATCGAGAATAACAAATTCCCCGATCGAGTATAACAAAGCCCCTGATCAAGTATAACAAAGGCCCCTAAATGATAATAAATAAAAGGCCCCTTGGCCGAGTATAATAAAGGCCCCTGATCGAGTATAACAAAGTCCCGCGATCGAAAGTAAAACAAAAGTCCCCTGATCGAGTATAAATAACTCCCCTGATCGAAAGTATAACAAAGTTCCCTATCGAGTTTAACAAAGTCCTCTCTAATCGAGAATAATGCCGCCTTTGATCGAGTTTTCTAACAAAGGCCCCTGTTCGAGTATGAAACAAAAGGCCTCCTGCAAAAAGTAAAACAAAGCCCCCTGATCGAGTATAACAAAGTCCCCTGATCAAGTATAACAAAGTCCCCTGATTGAGTATAACAAAGGACCCTGATCGAGTTTAACAAAAGCGCCTGATCGAGTATAACAAAGTCCCCAGGTCGAGTATAACAAAGGCCCCTGATCGAATATAACAAAGGCCCCTGATCGAATATAACAAAGGCGCCTGAACGAGTATAAGGAAGTTCCCTGATCGAGTATAACAAAGCCCCTTCATCGAGTATAACAAAGTCCCCCTGATCGAGAATAACAAAGTCCCCTGATCGAGTATAACAAAGCCCCCTGATCAAGTATATCAAAGGCCCCTGATCGAGTATAACAAAGACCCCTGGTCGAGTATAACAAAGTCCCCTGATCGAGTATAACAAAGGCCCCTAATTTAGTATAACAACGGCCCCTGATCGAGTATAACAAAGTCCCCTGATCGAGTATAACAAAGCCCCCTGATCGAGTAAAACGAAGTCCCATGATCGAGTATATCAAACTCCCCTGAGCAAGTATACAAAGTCTCCTCATCGAATATAACAAAGTCCCCTGATTGAGTATAACAAAGTCCCCTGATCGAGGAGAACAAAGTCCCCTGATCGAGTATAACAAAGTCCCCTGAACGATTATAACAAAGGCCCCTGATCGAGTATAACAAAGTTTCCTGATCGAGTAAAACAAAGCCCCCTGATCGAGTATTACAAAGTCCCCTGATCGAGTATAACAAAGTCCAACAATTGAGTATAACAAAGTTCCCTAATCGAGTAAAACAAAGCCCCCTTATCGAGTAGAACAAAGTCCCCTGATCGAGTAAAACAAAGTCCCCTGAACGATTATAACAAAGGCCCCTGATCGAGTATAACAAAGTTTCCTGATTAAGTAAAACAAAGCCCCCTGATCGAGTATAACAAAGTCCCCTGATCGAGTATAACAAAGTCCCCTGATTGAGTATAACAAAGTTCCCTAATCGAGTAAAACAAAGCCCCCTGATCGAGTAAAACAAAGTCCCCTGATCGAGTATAACAAAAAACCCTGATCGAGTATAACAAAGGCCTTTGATCGAGTATAACAAAGTCCCCTGATCGAGTATTACTGAGTCCCCTGATCGAGTATAACACAGTCCCCTCATCGAGTATAACAAAGGCCCCTGATCGAGTATAACAAAGTCCCATGATCCAGTCTAACAAAGTCCCCCTATCAAATATAACAAAGCCCCCTGATCGAATATAACAAAGCCCTCTGTTGGGGTATAACAAATTCCCCTGATCGAGAATAACAAATTCCCCTGATCGACTATAACAAAGCCCCCTGATCAAGTACAACAAATGCCCCTGATCGAGTATAACAAAGACCCCTGGCCGAGTATAACAAAGTCCCCTGATCGAGTAAAACAAAGGCCCCTGATCGAGTATAACAAAGGCCCCTGATCGAGTATATCAAAGTCCCCTGATCGAGTATAACAAATCCCCCTGATCGAGTAAAACAATGTCCCCTGATCGAGTATAACAAACTCCCCTGATCGAGTATAACAAAGTCTCCTCATCGAGTTTAACAAAGTCCTCAAATCGAGAATAACAAAGGCCCCTGTTCAAGTATAACAAAGGCCTCTAAAAGAGTATAACAAAGGCCACTGATCGAGTATAACAAAGTCCCATGATCCAGTATAACAAAGTCCTCTTATCGAATATAACAAAGTCCCCTGATCGAGTATAACAAAGGCCCCTGATCTAGTAAAACAAAGTCCCCTGATCGAGTATTACTGAATCCCCTGATCGAGTATAACAAAGTCCTCTGATCGAGTATAACAAAGTCCCCTGATCGGGTATAACAAGGGCCTTTGATCGAGTATAACAAAGGCACCTCATCGAGTATAACAAAGTCCCATGGTCGAGTATAACAAAGTCCCCTCATCGAATATAACAAAATCCCATGATCGAGTATAACAAAGTTTCCTAATCGAGTAAAACAAAGCCCCCTCATCGAGTATAACAAAGTCCCCTGATCGAGTATAACAAAGTCCCCTGATTGAGTATATCAAAGTTCCCTAATCGAGTAAAACAAAGCCCCCTGATCGAGTAAAACAAAGTCCCCTGATCGAGTATAACAAAAAACCCTGATCGAGTATAACAAAGGCCTTTGATCGAGTATAACAAAGTCCCCTGATCGAGTATTACAGAATCCCCGGATCGAGTATAACACAGTCCCCTTATCGAGTATAACAAAGGCCCCTGATCGAATATTACAAAGTCCCATGATCCAGTATAACAAAGTCCCCTTATCAAATATAACAAAGTCCCCTGATCGAGTATAACAAAGCCCCCTGTTGAGGTATAACAAATTCCCCTGATCGAGAATAACAAATTCCCCTGATCGAGTAAAACAAAACCCCCTGATCAAGTATAACAAAGGCCCCTGAATGAGTATAACAAAGACCCCTGGCCGAGTATAACAAAGTCCCCTGATCGAGTATAACAAATTCCCCTGATCGAGAATAACAAATTCCCCTGATCGAGTATAACAAAGCCCCCTAATCAAGCATAACAAAGGCCCCTAAATGATAATAACAAAGACCCCTGGCCGAGTATAACAAAGGCCCCTGATCGAGTATAACAAAGTCCCCTGATCGAGTAAAACAAAGTCCCCTGATCGAGTATAAATAACTCCCCTGATCGAGTATAACAAAGTCTCCTCATCGAATTTAACAAAGTCCTCTAATCGAGAATAACAAAGGCCTTTGATCGAGTTTAACAAAGGCCCCTGTTCGAGTATAACAAAGGCCTCTAAAAAAGTATAACAAATGCCACTGATCGAGTATAACAAAGTCCCCTGATCGAGTATTACAGAGTCCCTTGTTCGAGTATAACAAAGGCCCCTGATCGAGTATTACAGAGTCCCCTGATCGAGTATAACAAAGTCCCCTGATCGAGTATAACAAAGTCCCCTGATCGGGTATAAAAAGGGCCCCTGATCGAGTATAACAACGGCCCCTCATCGAGTATAACAAAGTCCCATGGTCGAGTATAACAAAGTCCCCTCATCGAATATAACAAAATCCCATGATCGAGTATTACAAAGTCCCTGATTGAGTATAACAAAGGCCCCTGATCGATTTTAACAGTCCCCTGATCGAGTATAACAAAGTCCCCTGGTCGAGTATAACAAAGGCCCCTGATCGAATATAAATAAACGGCGCTTCCGGAACGAGAGTATGCGAACAGCGTCTCTGATCGAGGCAAAGTTCCCTTTAATCGAGTATAACAAAGCCCTTGATCGAGTATAACAAAGTTCCTGATCGAGTATAACAAAGCCCCTGATCGAGTATATAACAAAGCTCAATAAGTATAACAAAGGCCCCTGATCGAGTATAACAAAGACCCCTGGCCGAGTATATAACAAAGTCCCTGATCTAGTATAACAAAGGCCCCTAATCGAGTATAACAAAGGCCCCTGATCGGTATAACAAAGTCCCCGATCGAGGAGAACAAAGTCCCCTGATCGAGTAATACAGTTCCCCTGATCGAGTATAACAAAGTCCTCTGATTGAGTATAACAGTCCCCCTTGATCGGGTATAACAAGGCCCCTGATCGAGCAGGCAACAAAGGCCCCTCATCGGGAGTATAACAAAGTCCCATGGTCGAGTATAACAAAGTCCCCCATCGAATATAACAAAGTCCCCTGATCGAGTATAACAGTACCCTCATCGAATAACAAATTCCCATGATCGAGTATAACAAAGTTCTCTCACTATAACAAAGGCCCCTTATCGAGTATAACAAAGAACCCCACGAGTATAACAAAGTTCCCTAATCGAGCATAACAAAGTCCCTGAGCGAGTATAACAAACTCCCCTCATCGAGTATAACAAAGTCACCATCGAGTTTAACAATGTCTCAAATCGAGAATAACAAAGGCCTTGATCGAGGCTTAACAAAAGCCCTGTTCGAGTATAACAAAGGCCTCTAAAAGAGTATTACAAATGCCACTGATCGAGTATAACAAAGTCCTCGATCGAGTATTACAGTCACCTAATTGAGTATAACAGAGTCCCCTTTATCGAATATAACAAAGTCCCCTGATCGAGTATAACAAAGTACCCTTGATCGAGTATAACAAAGTCCCCTCATCGAGTATAACAAAGTCCCCCTGAACGATTATAACAAAAGATCCTCATGGAGTATAAATAAAGTTTCCCACTGAGTAAAACAAGCCCCTGATCGAGTATATAACAAAGTCCCCTGATCAAGTATATAACAAAGTCCCCTGATTGGAGTATGCGTAACAAAGGACCCTTGACGGAAGCTACAAAAAAGCCCTGATCGAAAGTATAAATAAAGTCCCCAGGTCGAGTATAACAAAGGCCCCTGATCGAATATAACAAAGGCCCTGATCGAATATAACAAAGGCACCTGAACGAGAGGCGTAAGAAAGTTCCCTGATCGAGTATAACAGCCCCTTCATCGAGTATAACAAAGTCCCCTGATCGAGAATAACAAAGCCTCTGATCGAGTATAACAAAGACCCCTGGTCGAGTATAACAAAATCCTGATCGAGTATAACAAAGGCCCCTAATTTAGTATAACAACGGCCCCTGATCGAGTATATAACAAAGTCCCCCTCGATCGAGTATAACAAAGCCCCTGATCGAAAGTAAAACAAAGTCCCATGATCGAGCATAACAAACTCCCCTGATCAAGTATAACAAAAGTCTCCTCATCGAATATACACAAAGTCCCTGGTCGAGTTTAACAAAGGCCCCTGATCGAGTATAACAAAGTCCCGTGGTCGAGTATAACAAAGGCCCCTCATCGAGTTTAACAAAGGCCCCTCATCGAGTATAACAAAGTCCCCTGGTCGAGTATTACAAACTCCTCTGGTCGAGTATAACAAAGTCCCCTGATCGAGTATAACAAAGTCCCCTGATCGAGTATAGCAAAGTCCCCTGAACGATTATAACAAAGGCCCACCATCAAGTATAATAAAGCCCCCTGATCGAGTATAACAAAGCTCCCTGATCGAATATAACAAAGTTCCCCTTATCGAGAATAACAAAGCCCCTGATCGAATATAACAAAGTTCCCAGCGAGAAATAACAAAGTCTCCTGACGAGGATAACAGCACCTGATCAACTCTAACAAAGGCTCCAGATCGAGTATAACAAAGTCCCAGGTCGAGTATAACAAAGTCCCCTGATCGAGTAAACAAAGGCTCCCTGATCGAGCAAAACAAAGGCCTCATCGAGTATAACAAAGTCCCCTGATTGAGTATAACAAAGCCCCCGATCGAGTAAAACAAAGTCCCCTGATCGAGTATATAAATAAAGTCCCTCACCGAGTATAAACAAAGTTCCCTGACGAGTATAACAAAGGACCCTAAAAGTGTATAACAATGTCCCCTGATCGAGTACAACAAAGCTCCCTTATCGAGTATAACAATGTCCCCTGATCGAGGATAACAAAGTCCTTGATTGAGTATAACAAAGTCCCCTGATCGAGTAAAAGAAAGTCTCCTAATCGAGTATAACAAAGTCCCCTGATCGAGTATAACAAAGTCCCTTGATCGAGTATAACAAAGTCCCCTGAACGATTATAACAAAGGCCCCTGATCATGTATAACAAAGCCCCCTGATCGAGTATAACAAAGTCCCCTCATGGAGTATAACAAAGTCTCCTGATCGAGTAAAACAAAGCCCCCTGATCGAGTACAACAAAGTCCCCTGACCGAGTATAACAAAGTCACCTGATCGAGTATAACAAAGGCCCTTGATCGAGTTTAACAAAGGCCCCTGATCGAGTATAACAAAGTCCCCTGGTCGAGTATAACAAAGGCCGCTCATCGAATATAACAAAGACGCCTGAACGAGAATAACAAAGGCCCTTGATCGAGTATAACAAAGTTCCCTGATCGAGTAAAACAAAGCCCCCTGATCAAGTATAACAAAGGCTCCAAATCGAGAATAACAAAGTCCTAGGTCGAGTATAATCTGTCCCTGATCGAGTATAACAAAGGCCCCTTGATCGAGTATAACAGCGTCCCTGGTCGAGTATAACAATGTCCCCTTATCGAGTATAACAAAGCCCTCATCGAGTAAAACTAAGTCCCCTGATCCAGTATAACAATGTCCCCTCACCGAGTATAATAAAGTTCCCTGATCGAGGATAACAAAGCCCCCTCATAGAGTATAACAAAGTCCCATGATCGAGTATAAAAATGTCCCCTCATCGAATATAACAAAGTCTCCTGATCGAGTATAACAAATTCCCCTGATCGAGTAGAACAAAGTCCCCTCATCGAGTATAACAAAGGCCCCTCATCGAGTATAACAAAGTCCCATGATCGAGAATCGCAAAGTCCCTCATCGAATATAACAAAGTCCCCTGATCGAGTATAACAAAGTCCCCTGATCGAGTATAACAAGGTCCCCTGTTCGAGTATAACATAGTCCCCTGAACGAGTATAACAAAGGCCCCTGATCGAGTATAACAAAGTTCCCTAATCGAGTATAACAAAGTCCCCTAATTGATTATAACAAAGTCCCCCTTATCGAGATTAACAATGTCCCCTGACCGAGTATAACAAAGCCCCCTGATCAAGTATAACAAAGGCCCCTCATCGAGTATAACAAAGTCCCCTGGTCGAGTATAACAAAGTCCCCTAATCGAGTTTAACAAAGGCCCATGATCGAGAATAACAAAATTTCACTGATCGAGTATAAAAAAGCCCCCTCATCGAGTATAACAAAGTCCCCCTTATCGAGAATAACTAAGTCCCCTGATCGAGTATAACAAAGCCCCCTGATCAAGTATAACAAAGGCTCCAGATCGAGTATAACAAAGTCCCCTGGTCGAGTATAACAAAGCTCCCTGATCGATTATAACAAAGTCCCCTGATCGAGTATGACAAAGTCCCCTGGTCGACTATAACAAAGTCCCCTGATCAAGTATAACAAAGGCCCTAGATCGAGTATAACAAAGTCCCCTTTTCGAGTATAACAAAGTCCCCTGAACGAGTATAACAAAGGCCCCTGCTCGAGTATAACAAAGGACCCTAAAAGTCTATAACAAAGTCCCCTGATCGAGTATAACAAAGCCCGCTCATCGAGTATAACAAAGTCCCCTGATCGAGGATAACAAAGTCCTCTGGTCGAGTATAACAAAGACACCTGAACGAGTATAACAAAGGCCCCTGATCGAGTATAACAAAGTTCCTTGATCGAGTATAACAAAGGCCCCTGATCAAGTATAACAAAGGCCCTAGATCGAGTATAACAAAGTCCCCTGGTCGATAATAACAAAGTCCCCTAAACGATTATAACAAAGGCCACTGATCGAGTATAACAAAGTCCCCTGGTCGAGTATAACAAAGGCCCCTTATCGAGATTAACAAAGGCCCCTCATCGAGTATAACAAAGTCCCCTGGTAGAATTATAAGAAACTCCCCTGATCGAGTATAACAAAGTCCCTTGATCGAAAGTAAAAACAAAGTCCCTGGTAGAATTATAAGAAACTCCCCTGATCGAGTATAACAAACTCCCCTGATAGAGTATAACAAAGTCCCCTCATCGAGTATAACGAAGTCCCCTGATCGAGTATAACAAAGTCCCCTGATCGAGTATAACAAAGTTCAGTGATCGAGTATAACAAAGCCCCCTGATGGAGTATAACAAAGTCCCTTGATGGAGTATAACAAAGTCCCCTGATCGAGTATAACAAAGGCCCCTCATCGAGTTTAACAAAGGCCCCTGATCGAGTATAACAAAGTCCCCTGAACGATCATAACAAAGGCCCCTGATCGAGTATAACAAATTCTCCTGATCGAGTATAACAAGTCCCCTTATAGAGTATAACAAACGCCTCTCATCGAGTATAACAAAGGCCCCTCATCGAGTATAACAAAGTTCCATGATCGAGTATAACAAAGCCCCCTAATTGAGTATAACAAAGTCCCGCTTATCGAGAATAACTAAGTCCCCTGATCGAGTAAAACAAAGCCCCCTGATCAAGTATAACAAAGGCTCCAGATCGAGTATAACAAAGTCCCCTGGTCGAGTATAACAAAGTCCCCTGAGCGATTATAACAAAGGCCCCTGATCGAGTATAATAAATTCTCCTGATCCGAG
>NW_024720319.1:0-9236 GCF_018991925.1 Homarus americanus
GTTAACAGATTTGTTGAAGAAGTTTGAAATTATTTGTATAAGATAAGTAAATTTTCACATTGGTTATATGCCCTAATATATTGTGATTGATAATTAATTTGTCTATATTTAAATATGTTGCTTGTGTTTTTAAGGTAAAACTTTACTTTAATGGATTATCTCAGGCCGACTTGGACCATAATTAATTTATTCTCAGTCTTCTTCAATAAATTTTATTGAGACTTACATGCCCCTGAGCACACGTAAATCTTTACATGTGCTAGCATGCCTCTCAGCAAGCAGTTCTTTGCTCTAACCTTCAAAGAGATAATTCAGAGGGATCGCATTTAATTTATAAATGAGCTTGAATCAAATGATCCTGAGTGTTGGTGTTATGTGCACCACACCTCCACAAGCTCACTGCACACGGGGTGTTAGTGTGGATGATGAGTTAGATTTTTGTAAATAAAAAAGATTGAAGTCTCCCATGCTATGGATATGAGTGGCTAATTATATTGAAGTCTTTTTTTTTCTTTTTCTTTTTGCATTTTACCAGGTTCTTGAGAGTTTGAATAACTTCTTTTTCTTTGCTGTTTACAAAAATCTTCGTTTCCTACAATATCCAATCTAAATTTTTCTCCCACGTTTCAAAGATTTTCGCCTCCCCCTTTCCTGCCTTGCTATTTGCAGTTAAAGTCTTACAACTACTGGTGTAAGAAGAGATTTACACATATTTTTAATACTTTATTCATTAAGTTTGGTATTATGTTGAAACGAACGCTTTCGCTTTTAAACTCATTCTTTTCAGATATGCAAAACTATCACATTATTCCAGTCTTGAAGCGTCTAGCTTAATCCTGAAGACTTTCACTCGCATTTTGAGTCTTAGGAAGATTACTGTTAGAGTGAATTATATGATGATAAATCTGGCTCATTACTCTGGCTCAAAGGCAGTGACTCGCCTTCCTCCCTGGCTCACAACCGCTTCAAGTGGCCTCTCCACCAGCTCTACATCTTTATTTGATCCCAAAAATTCATTGCTAATATAAATATTCTCGATTTTTTTTCAAGCCTACGTAGTATTATCTACACAACACTATGAATATGTAAAAGCTTTGTAATTTCTTGAGATAGAGTGTTTATCTAAATCATGGTAGTAATATCCCGCGCTACCAGTGTGGTTGGTCGACCAGAATAACTTTAAAAGATGTGGTGAGCGGCCTAGCCCACTCCTCGCCTGTTGAGTGTTGCACAGTCAACAACATTACTGAAAATTGTACTGGAAAACGTAGCTTCAGATTTTGCCACATCACTGAACCAGTCCGCAGTGAAAGAAATATATGAACGAATAATAATATAAAAAAGGGCAAAGATTCGTTTTAGGTCGACCATGGAAACTATACTAACAAAAAAATAAGTGTTCCTAGCGTATTTTGTGTCCTTTCAAGCGAATTTGACTTTCCTTTCTATCTCAAATGAGCTGTTATAGAGAAATGGTCCCCAAATACAAAAATATTGGTTTTCCATGAGTACAGTTACATTATACAATATACTGTACATAGAAAAGATCCAGGACCTACCGGCATGTATAGGACAATAAAGCAGTCAATGATTTCCATCGAATATCAAATATTGTATGACTTGCTCTTCTTCATGCTCATTTATCAACAGGTATAATTTCTGCAAGTTCCCGAGCTTTAGTTACCATGTTGGACTGTATCCAAATACCTTGGATGTGTTTAAAGTGCCCATCTTGTAACCTCAGAGGGGATTTGATGTGAATAACCGCTAAACACGCAGGTCTGATGCCTGCAAATTGCATGGGTTACGTTATATGATAAGCCTCAGGAACCTGTAGGATCATTGGTAAACGGTTACAGATACGGAGTACATTTGAAATAAGATGTGGTACTTTGAACACAGCTATAAATTTAAGTGAGGAAGGTGAAATCTAATATATGAAGGAAAGAACCTGAGAGACATCTTTGGCTTATCAGAAACAAAACATCGGGGGAGACGATCAAAGTAAAGAACTGATTACTGGATATATTTTGATATATTGGATAGCAACCCAGACTTTGGAAATGAAGAAGCAGTAGTGGAAACTGAGGATGAACATGTTAGAAAAAAAGAACTTAATGAAAGTTAGAAAATGAATATTGGTAAATCACCTGATATTGATGAAATGCTTGTATAACTTTTTGGTGAAGGCAAAGAACTCTTAAAAGACGAAGTTTTGTCACTTCTCAATATAATATGGAGAAATGAGAGGAGTTCTGAGGAGAGGGGCAAAACATTTATAGTTTCTTGAAAGGAAATAGTCACAGAAGTTTGTAAACTACCAAGCTTTTTTTACTTGTTGTATATATCTCATAGCAAAGATTTATGAAAGGACAGAACCTAGATTTTGGTTGGAGCATCACGAATATAGGAAGATGATTGGGGAGGAGCATCACGGATATAGGAAGATGATTGGGGAGGAGCATCACGGATATAGGAAGATGATTGGAGAGGAGCAACATGGATATAGGAAGATTATTCTCTCCCCTTCCTACTCCACATATCAAGAAGCGCTCAACACACTGACCCTTTCGACTCTCACTGACCATCACCACGACCTCATCTGCAAATTTGGTAAGAAGCTTCTGCACCATCCTCGACACCGGCTCCTACTACCACCTGTGATCCCTAGCCCGAGAATTGCTGTTCGACACCACAACCGCATCCAGCCCATACGTGCACGAACTGATCGCTATAAGAACAGCCCAGTCCCAACCATTGTAAAAATTATCAATAACTTGTAATAAACCAGTGTATTCACTCCCAGTCAATCCTACTTCTTGCACTGTCACTATGTTGAAATGCCCTGTAGTTTGAGCTTTTCCCCTTCGAGTTATTATATATCTTATTTATATCACTTATGTTATTTGTATGTTATTTGTAACTCGAAACCCATTCCCCAAATATGTAACTGTATATTTTCAGCCTTCTGGCTGCCAAGCTCTTTCAATAAACCGTTAATTATTATTATTATTATTATTATTATTATTATTATTATTATTATTATTATTATTATTGGGGAGCATCACGGGCATAGGGATAAAAAATGTCCTGCATTTTTAATATTTACTTTGGAAATTGTTACAGAAAAATCTTTGGGAATTAAATAAAAATGTTCTTAATGGGTGAAGTAAGAATTAAGAAGCAATTTAATATCATTTGCTGTGTATGAAATCATGTTCAGTCAACTTGTAAATACTTGTATCACCCATTTTCACCAGTCTCTTAGTTATTGTATTAGAGTGAGAATGTCATAACCGAAGGAGGTGATGATACACTTAAATTCAAGCATTGACTCATTTCTAGCGACTGACTTGTTGTATGTGATTAAAATCTATCCCGTGCAAGTTATAATGAATAGCGAGATTTGAATCACACCAGTACGTGAAAGTATTTATCATGAGGGTTAGCAGAGAGAGAGAGAGAGAGAGAGAGAGAGAGAGAGAGAGAGAGAGAGATTTGTTTAACTATCTGTCAACAACCTAAGTCAGAAACTCATTTCAAGGTAATATCAGTACGAAAGTGTCTGGAAGTTTATCGTCACAGCTTCATTAAGAGGGAATTTTCGTATCCTTTCAAGACCTTAACATTTTCTCAAGTATATACTGTAGTGCAGGACCAATTTCCGTCAAGTAATTTGCAACAAAGTTAAAATCATCGAGGGAATTTCCATGTTTTTTCAGAGTCTAGGAGATTAAACGAACCGTGCTATGCATAAATATAAGGCATTATATTCTTACCCATTAATGTTTGTAATATATTATAATGACTGTCACAGTGAATGTAATATTTAACAAAAATATCGATACACAATTTGTATAAAGATCATGGCTAATTCTACATACATCTAAAAAATAATTCCTATGTTGATTATGGCTATCTGGCGAAGAGAATATGTCTGGTGGTAATAAATATAATTAACACTCGCATATTCACTTCGTGATGTGTGGTTACAGAGCGCATACGCCGCTTGTCCTACTCTAAGGGCTGCTGATTCGCGTTTGGGGCACTTCCATTTCACTCATGTGTGACGGGTATCTACAGCTGGGAAAATGAAAGCGGTGTCTAATACCTAATATTTGATATGAAGTAGGTGTAACATTTTTATAGCTGTAATAAAGAATGGTACATGCGAGGCACGACTAGCAAAGATTTCACACGCATCATGTGGTCCTGGTAGCTCAAACCAACCCACACAGGGTGTCGAAGAGAGTTCTTGTTTCTCATCTGTTGTTGCAGGGAGTCGTTGTTTCCCAGCTGGTGTAGGTGAGTCTCAATTTCTCGTCTGGTGTAGTGGGAGGCCTTCACTATGGAGCTACTGTAGGTGGTGAGGCTTATATCGGCCCCGACTACTGAACGCTGACTTAAGGAAATTCAACTGGCCAACACTTGCTCCCATTCTTTTCGAGTTGAAATTGTCATTTGTTTATCAACTATGGGTTGGTCGTCAATCTTTGCACTGTATTGTGGGCTGGAAGGTGTTGATAAATATTATCCTAGTGGGGAGATGAGGGAAAGGGGAGAGTCAAGAAGCCAACCCAAGCACCTGGAAGTAGCGAGAAGTGCGTCTGCCCCCCCCCCGTGTGTGTGTGTGTGTGTGTGTGTGTGTGTGCGGGCACCTAATATTCCTTATAACTGACATAATTAGGACATTCGACTTTAATTTCATCCATGCTTTTTTAATTAGACATATGATTCTGTTAAGCCAGTACATTATCATGTGACAATAATTGATCAGCCAAATCTTAATTTCCGAAGAAGAAGAAGAAGAACTCCACTTCTTAAGCACAGTCAAATCGTTCCCTTGTATCTTCAACTGGTAACATTGAATTTTTCCCCTCACACACTGCCTCGACCAGCTCAGACGAAGCATCACTCATACAGCAGCATACACGGTATTGTTTGTTACACGCACACTAACCTCTGAACTCTGGCCAACATCTCTCGATTCGCTCTCCCTTGTTCGTCAGCTCCCCGTCCAGCAAATCCCATCTCACGCACATCACCCTTCGACTTCTACACACACACACACACACACACACTCGGGGAGAGGGGCTGACTACAAGCACTCCACACGACCATCATGGCATTAAATCAGCTTGTAGCATAAGCTCCTTGGTGGGGCTGAGATTGTCCCTCTAGGATCATAGGAGACTAATGGTTTATCGGAGTGATGTGGTGGTTGTGTAGGGTGGTGGGGGTGGTTGTGTAGGGTGGTGGGTGGTTTGTGTGGGGTGGGGTGGTGGTTGTGGGGTTGGTGGGGTGGTGTGGAGTGGTGTGGTGGTGGTTGTCGTGGAGTGGTGGTTGTGGTGTAGTGGTGGTTGTGGTGTAGTGGTAGTATTTATGTGGTGGTATTTGTTGCGTGGTGGTTGTGGTGTGGTGGTGGTTATGGTGTGGTGGTGGTTGTGAGGTGGTTGTGGTGTGGTGGTGGTGGTTGTGTGGTGGTGGTGGTTGTGTGGTGGTTGTAGTGTAGTGGTAGTATTTATGTGGTGGTATTTGTTGTGTGGTGGTTGTGGTGTGGTGGTGGTTGTGGTGTGGTGGTGGTTGTCGTGGTGTGGGTGGTGGTTGTCGTGTAGTGGTAGTATTTATGTGGTGGTATTTGTTGTGGAGTGGTTGTGGTGTGGTGGTGGTTGTGGTGTGGTGGTGGTTATCGTGTAGTGGTGGTTGTGGTGTAGTGGTAGTATTTATGTGGTGGCATTTGTTGCGTGGTGGTTGTGGTATAGTAGTGGTTATGGTGTGGTGGTGGTTGTGAGGTGGTTATAGTGTGGTGGTGGTTGTGGTATAGTAGTGGTTATGGTGTGGTGGAGTGGTGGTGTGGGGGTGGTTTTGGTATGGTGGTGGAGTGGTGGTGTGGGGGTGGTTTTGGTATGGTTGTGGTGTGGTGGAGTGGTGGTGTGGGGGTGGTTTTGGTATGGTTGTGGTGTGGTGGAGTGGTGGTGTGGGGGTGGTTTTGGTATGGTTGAGGTGTGGTGGAGTGGTGGTGTGGGGGTGGTTTTGGTATGGTTGTGGTGTGGTGGTGGTTATAGTGTAAAGAGGTCCTGTGTGTGTGTGTGTGTGTGTGTGTGTGTGTGTGACTAATAAGCTGCACACTATGTAATACACACACACACACACACACACACACACCCTGAACCAGTTACCTTGACACTGCCTTAATCATTATTCTTGTTATCAAACCAATTATGTAGAGATGAAGATTGAATTATTACCGCAATTAGACAACAGTTCTGATCTGGCCGCTGTTTTATAGACCCCATAACGACAACAAATAATTGGCGGCGGTCAGACAGCTACTCTTACCTTTGGTAAGCTGTCTTGCTCAGCCCGGATTGATGTTCATGATGGGATCCCGACTCCGCTTTTATCATATGGCCCCTGTCAAGAGTTGGCCATTATTTCCAAGGAATTCCCCAAACCTATTTTAAAGGTCACCCAAGTCAACAGGTTGAAGGAACTCCCTATCGCTACAAACACGTCCCCTTCTGATGCAAGAGCTTACCTTCTCAAGGAGTTTGCTGACGTGTTGGCTACGAAGAAATCTTTGGGATCCACACCACTCAAGCCGATGGTGGGTCCACCTATGAAGATTCATCTTAAGGATGGTGCCACACCTTTTGCCATCCACACCCCTCGTTTGATTCCTCACGCCTACAAGGAGCTAGTTAGACAAGAGCTTGACTCCATGGTTGCTCAGGGAATCATCAAACCGGCCGGAGACGAACCTTCACCTTGGTGCCACCCTCTCGTCCCCGTCGCCAAACCTCGTGGTGGAGTACGGATCACCACCGATCTGTCAAAACTTAACCAGCAAGTTTCCCTTCCAGCCCACCCTTCACCCACACCCTTCGCAGCTGTTCGAAATGTGGACCCGAAGGCGAAGTTTTTTACAACGATGGACGCCTTATGTGGTTATTGGCAGATCGAGTTGGCCGAAGAAGACCAGCATTTGACTACATTCATCACACCATATGGAAGATATCAGTATTGCAGAGGCCCCATGGGATTTGCCGCTACGGGCGATGCATTCTGTCAACGTGGTGACGCGGCCCTTCAAGGAGTCACGAATTGTGTCAAGGTGGTTGATGATATTTTACTCCATGACGAAGACCACTGTGCCCACCTCTCCCGAATATATGAAGTTCTCACCAGATGTCGAAAGTAAGGGATTACCCTCAACGCTGACAAGTTTGTAGTCGCCGCACCATCAGTGAACTTCTGTGGGTACACTCTCTCAGCAGACCCGGAGAAATTAAGTGGAATCAGGGATTTTCCAACCCCTGCCAACCTGACAGACCTCCGTTCTTTTTTGGGTCTGGTCAATCAGCTGGCTGAATTTTCACCTGACATCTCTGCCGCAGCCCAGCCGTTACGCCCCCTGCTGAGCCCCAGGAGGACATTCCTGTGGACCCCAGATCATCAAGAGGCCTTCCAGCGAGTCAAGCAAGCCCTCTTAAGTCCACCTGTCCTCGCCTGTTACGACCCAGCCGTACCCACCGTCCTCCAGACTGACACCTCCAGACTCTACGGCGTTGGTTACGCCCTTCTGCAGGACCATGGCGGTGAACAACTCCGCTTAATTCAGTTTGGATCCCGGTTCCTGACGGACGCTGAGACCCGATATGCCACGATTGAGCTGGAGATGTTGGCTGTTGTCTGGGCGATGGCGAAGTGCCGCTTCTACCTGATAGGACTTCAGCACTTCACCCTCTTCACGGATCATCGCCCTCTTGTACCTATTATCAATCACTACTCTTTGGTTGCAGTAGAGAATCCTCGCCTTCAACGTTTGAAAGAGAAGCTCTTGCCTTATCTCTTCACGGCTGTGTGGCGTGCCGGTAAGCTAATGTGCATCCCGGATGCCCTGTCCCGCGCCCCTGTCAGTCGCCCCACCCCAGAGGACGAGATGTTGTGTTCTACAACTGCCGCATCCCTCAAGTCAGTAGTCTCATTGAAGGCTGTCTTCACATCAGAAGAGTCTACAGCACCGGATGCAGACAAGACCCTTGAAGATCTCCGCACCGCAGCCCGGGCCGACCCTTCCTATATCCGGCTCGTCGACTGTGTGTCCCAGGGATTTCCATCTAACCGATACGACCTTCATGAATCGCTACTCCCGTACTGGAAGATACGAGAGGACCTCTATTGTGACGGAGACCTCGTCTTGTATGGTCCACGAGTAGTCATTCCTGCTGCCCTACGCCGCTGTACCTTGACCCGCCTTCACGACAGCCATCGAGGAGTGGAGGCCACCAAGCGACGGGCGCAGCAGACTGTATTTTGGCCCGGAATCGACACGGACATTGCAAGTACCGTGCGTGCCTGTGAGCCGTGCCAGATTCTGCAACCCAGCCAGCAACAGGAACCTTTAATGTGCGACGATAACCCTTCAAGACTCTTCGAGTCTGTGTCGGCCGACTTCTTTGCAGTGGCAGGGAAGTCCTTCCTCGTCATTGCCGACTGATTGTCTGGATGGCCTGTTGTCGTCCCCTGTGGTTGTGATACAACGGCTACTGCTACCATCCGGAATTTCAGGCATTACTTCAGAGAAGTTGGTGTTGCCCTCCGTCTCAGGACTGATGGAGGACCCCAGTTCACCAGCCACGAGTTCTGGGACTTCATGGACCGTTGGGGAGTCCGTCATGTCGTGACCTCGCCCCACTACCCCCAGGCGAATGGACACGCTGAAGCTGCAGTCAAGACTGTTAAACACCTGATCCTTAAGGTGTCACCCTCAGGAAATATCGACTGCGAGGATTTCGATCGAGGTTTGTTAGAGTTACGCAACACCCCGAACTTCACCGGACGCTCCCCAGCCCAGGTTCTATATGGACATCATCTCAGGTCTTTGCTGTATAATATGGACACGAAGTAGTACCTTAAGCTGTGTATTCTTATATTACTCTATTAATTATATATAGTAAAGTATTACAGAACATGTATTAATCCTATGTAATATTTCCATTTATTATGCACCATGTTATGTATGTGAATTATCATATTTACATTTTATGTATTCAACTTGTGAATGCTGTACATGCCAGCGCGGAGTGATACAGAGAGTTGAGATCGCTAGTCCTTATGGTGTGGAAGCCCACTGTCTATTTGTTTCCTCTGTATATCTCCCGTACGAGAATAAGAACCTATTTTCAAGATAAGTGTTTGCGTATACCCTCCGTAGTGTAGAACATTTTGGGGTA
>NW_024720320.1:0-5048 GCF_018991925.1 Homarus americanus
CCTGATTCAGGACCTAGATGGGACGTTCGCCTACCTGGATGACCTGGTGGTGGTGTCGGACGGCTGGGACGAACATCTGGTGCGTTTGGAGATACTGTTCGCACGACTGCAAGAGACTGGATTCACCATAAACCTGGCTAAATCTGCTTTTGGTCGGGCCTCAGTGACTTATCTGGGACATATCGTTGGGCATGGTATGGTAAGACCCAAGGACGCAAACGTTAAAGCCATCTTGTCCTTCCCCACTCCAAGGACGAGGAAGGAACTCATGCGCTTCCTGGGGATGTGCAGCTACTACCGTCGGTTCTGCAGTAACTTCTCCAGCGTGGACCGGACCCCTCACAGACCTTACACCAGTTCTGCGGTCCCTTATCCTGGAACCAGAGGTGCGACCAGTCTTTCCACCGCCTCAAAGCCTTTCCTTGCCTCCAAGCTGACTGCACCTCGCCCTTCCATCTGCAAATCGACGCTGAGTGGTGTCAGATGAGACTGTGCTCCCCTGGCCAGCCCAACCACTGATGTTCTTCACCTGTGGCATATTACTCCGCCAAGTTGAAAAACATGGATAACTACTCGACCATAGAGAAGAGGCCTTGGCTCTAGTGTTGGCAATAAAGTTTGAATGTTACCCTCGGTCACCCACTTTACAAACAACCCCTAGTCTTCACCGACCATAACCCACTCCCGTTCATCCAAACCAACAAGACCTCCAACCAGCGAATCCTCCGCTGGGCTCTCCTCACCCAGCCCTATAATCTACAAGTCCGGCACATAAAGGGGGTCGATAACCTGATTGCAGACTCCTTATCCCGAGCTCCAGTGGAAATGCAGCAGCTACTCTCCAGACGCACCAGTTGATCACCTCCTTCGCGCCAGCGCTACGGAGGTCTTTGGAGGGGGGGTGTTACGAACCCCTCCACCCAGCACTGCAAGCACACCATCTATTGTCCTGATCTGCCCAGCACAGCAACGCCATCTAGGGACAGACACGAAGTACAGCTCGTCTTAGTTACTCACTCCGGAGTTTCCCTTCTCCCTATCACCAGACTGTTGCGTCACCTCCAATTCGAGGAAAGGCACTTGGCTCTGGGGAAGTGACCACAGGATCACCTATCCTGGAAACCTACGGCACAGTGACTACCTGCCGTCTTCTACAATACTCAGCCTTACTCGTCAGCCATCTCAGCTCCGCACTTAAGTATTTGTTATCCTATATTGCCTCCCCGCGTCCACTTGCTTCAAAATTGTTGTATGTTGTATAAATATGTATATACTGTTAATGTTTAGGTTAAGTATGGTTAAGGGTAAATTATAGAAAGCTGAATATTTTGTTAAGGAATTTATGGTACTTTATTATACACAACAAAAACTCACATCCTTTGTCTACCCTTTATAGTCCGATTGTCTTTGTTTTTTATTGTTGTTACCTGTTGGGATCTGGGTAGACGTGTAACTATTCTAAATCCCCAACTCAGCAACAATATTATCTTTTTGCCATTGACCTTTCCATATACCTGTTTATTTCATTGTAATAGGTCTGGATTAATTTAACTTCTTCTGGTAGTCTATTTGTTGGATGACCTTTAAAGTGTGAAGTAGAATGTGTTTGGTTATAGATGTTTTTGTTGCTGGGTGCAATTCTGTCCATTTCTGAGTCTATATCTTCTGTTGTTTTTCCTTGTAGGTTAATCGAGTGGTGATTACTTAAGTCGTCTTTGAAGCTGTCCCAGTCTGTTTTACTCATTTTCAGTCTCTTTTTTATTGGTATCTGTATGGGGCTTGTTGACAGTGTTAGTATAATTGGCAGATGGTCACTGCCTGTATTATATGGTAATTGAAAAAGGCTTTGTTGTTGGTAAAAATTTTGTCTGGTGTCGATTGTGTATTGTGATTTCTCCAGGTTGGAAAGTTAGGACCCAGATGATTGATTTTCCCTAAATTTATTAATTGATTAAGGGCGTTTCCCACGACGTTATTATTTGTATTGTCAAAAATCCTATGTCTGGCGTTAAAGTCTTCTAAGATGTACATCGGATGACTATTGTTAGCCAATTTTAATAGGTCTTCTGTATAAATTAAGTAGTAGCAATAATTACGTCTCCTTGGGGTTGTATTTATTTTTTATTGCTAGAAATTCATCCTGGAAGTCATCAATTGGTTTAGGTGCAAGTTTCTTTTAACCACTTCTCACTTCTCCGTCATTTTTCTCCTTGATTTATTTCTTTGGTTTACATAATAGTTAAAAAGAGTTTTTACCTTTGTTGTTTTCTGTCTCCCCACCGTGACTGTTTATTGAGTATAATGTCAGGGTCAATTTCATGATATATATTACTTAGGTTAATTCTCTCGGTCTTCCAGTTTCTTACGTTGTGTTGTATTATTCTTAAAGTTCTTACTGTTTGTCTATTGTCCATTATTTCTTATGCTTGGATTGTGGCAGTCAGTTGGAGTGGAGACCTATCATCCTGTTTCCCGCTTCTGACTCTTCTATACTCTGACGGGTCTACTATTTTAAAGTCTTTGGCCGTAATCTTTAGTTTGTCCGTAGTAATTAGTGACCAGACATAATCTTCACTTAGGGATTTTTCTTGATATGTCCACTTGTATATCCCTCCTTCACAGTTTTTTACTATTGTCCCTCCTGTTGGTCTCGATGTTGGGATTCCATGTTTTGTTGTAGTGATAACTTTTAATCCAATTTCTTCAGCAGATTCAGGTTGTATATTGTGATCAGTTTCCATCTTATCTTCTCTCCTCCTACTCCTTTGTCTGTCCTTTTGTTATTTCTATCTTCTCTTTGTCACTTCTAGTCATTTGTCTGGGATCTCTATCAGTCGCTTGTGTTCCTTGTGTATCAGCTGTTGCTCCTTGCTCAAACCTTTGTTCGTCTTGATGTAGTCTTTCTCTCAGTTCGCTTGCATATGTTGTCTGAAATAGTTTTTCGGATTGTGGATTCTCTGGAAATATCATCTCTGATGGGTTATTCAATTTAAACATTTTGTAATTCCTCATTGTATAGATCCGGGTGCAATGATAATGACCGCAAATCATGCATGAATCATACTAATCATTACCTTATCATGTATTGGCTCACTTAGGTTTAATACTGTGGATTCTGGTCCTATGAACCTCCAGACCGCTCTCTTTGCTATTTCGACGTATGTCGTATCAGCAGCCTGTATCTTGTTCCTTTTCCTTGTTTCTTGTACTTTATCATGTGTTTTTGTGGGCATGTGCCATTGCTAACGTCCTATGTCCTGTATATACATTCATTTCTCTTACAGATTGAGACAACCAACATGTGTATTCTTACATTCCAGTGTAGGTATGGGTCGTCGCCTGCACAATCTGAGCAGTACTTTTTTTCTTTTTCCGGACAGTCTCTCGTTGTGTGTTCTTCATATTTGTAGCAGGAGAAGCAAGTTTGCAGACTGATGAATGTCTCCTTCTTTATTTGATGTGGTGTGACTGACATGTTGAATATTAGAAAGCCCTGTTGTAAAACTTTCTCAGCCATTGACGCTTCTTCAAACATGAGTATAGTCCTTTATCTTAATGACTTCTTCAATCTTCATCCACCTATTTTGGCGTTCCAGTTCTTCTTTCAGGTCTTCCTCCCGATCTCTTGATCGACTTGACGAACAAAAACTGATCTTTTTGCTTTTTGTTCTGGTGGCATGACAACAATAAGGCCTTCATTGTAAAATATATCTCTTGCTTCTTTTGAAAGGATTTTATCTGAATCAAAGTCATCTTTACAGATTACTTTAAAACCTTCATTGGTGCTGGATATTCTAGTTAGTGGGACTTGCAGTTTGTTGTAAGTGATTTCTGCCACTTTTCCCCTTCCAATAGAGTGTCCCTTATCTACATGTTTTATTCTAATACTTTAGTTGTCATCTTCTTGATTACATCTAATCCTACCTATAACTTTGGGGCTCCTGCCTGGGAGCAGTATTGCCCCCCCCTCTTGGACCCGGGCGTCCCGGGCTCTGCACAGGTTACCTGTGACTATAGTAATATCTAAAAAGTTGCCCACCTGCAGCGGCCCCCCGGACAAGGGTGCCCTGCACTATCCTGGGTTCCCTTGCCGGATCGACCGTATCGCGAAGTCCCGCCTCCCGTTCAAAGAACGGAGTGCATGAGGGGGATGAAAAAAGGAAAGAAGAGGACTTAGAGAGTAGAAACAGCCTACCTACCACGCCACGTTCGGTCAGCCAATCAGAGCACCGCAGTAAACGTGCATGTATCACGCCACCGTGGAGCACCACTGATTGGCCAATCCAGGACGTAGACGCACGGGTAGTAGTCAAAATTTGGGTAGGCCAAATATTTGTTTTTTCCAAAGTTGGAATTTCCCGTACAATCTGTGGTGGTAATTACACCGTCACTATGTTGAGTAAGTACAATCACTAGGATTGAGTGTCTTATCACAACAAAGTTGCAGACTCAAACATGCAGCAAAAGAATCAGGTCTTCGCAGCTCCGTGTCTATTTTTACTTAGGCTAGCATACCTAAGTTAAAGCAAACTCCCCTTGCCAATACAAGAAGGAAGAGGATTTCTTATAGTCTAATAAACAATTCATCATGACCAAATACAGTATCTAACACAGGGGGTCCGGGGGCGCAGCCCCCGGTTAGCAACTAACCATTTGATTGCATTATCTCTGAGAATAGTTAGCAATTATCCATTTGATTGCATTATCCCAGGTTAAGGGGGGTTGTGTGTGGTTCCATATCACCAGATTTATTAAAAAACTCTACGTCAGGCTAAGCAGTTTAGGCTAGATAGTACGATACGATACGAAGTCATTAGTTAAGAGGTGAAAGAAGATTATTAGGAATTGAAGAAAAAGGTGGTGAAACTGAAATACAGTAGGAGTAGAAAGAATCTGGGCTCAACCAGATCGCTTCATCTTTCTTATTGGTGTTTTGTCTTTGTTCTGCTCCCTTGGGTCGTCAGACCTTTGTATTAATATTGGTTTATTTATATAATGCTGCTTATTATTATTATTTTTGTTATTGTTTGAGTTAGTGAGCCCGCCCA
>NW_024720321.1:0-19549 GCF_018991925.1 Homarus americanus
CAGGTGAGCTTGGGAAGTATGAATGTTGTGTAAACACTGAGGAGCTCGTGTGCAGGAACACCGAGGGACTTGAGTCGGCGTAGGAGGTGGAGACGGAAACTGAAGGATTTGATAACTTCACTGACGTGTGGTTTCTAATTTAGTTTGTTGTCTATATGTATGTGTGTGTGTGTGTGTGTGTGTGTGTGTGTGTGTGTATACTACTGTACTTTTTAGATCCTCCTACGCAACCTAACCTATTATAGTTAAGTATAGTAGGCTATACACTATTTTGTTAGTATGTGTTATAAAATGAAATTGCATGTTATTATTATTAATATTATTATTATTAATATTATTATTATTATTATTATTATTATTATTATTAGTAGTAGTAGTATTATTATTATTATTATTGTTATTATTATTACATGCTAATATAATACTAAGTTGCCCGCCAGATTTCCTCAGAGATGGGAGGAGCACATTGGCGGCGGTGTTGTTTATACCCCGCCCGATTACTGATTCCTATTCACCGAGCCAGAGCTGGCGGGCGGCGTGTTATGTGCCACGTTTTGTTTCCCATTGGGCGTACCGCTCAGCTGGGGAGTAGGAGATTTCATAAAAAACAAGTTTGAGTGGAGAGCACACCTTTTCCTTCACATACAGTTATCTTAGACCATCTACTAGTATAATAGTTTGCACAAAAATACTCTACACTCTTTCTAGGTTGTTGCTATTTTTTTTTTTTTTTTTTTTGACTTCTCATCAGATTGTGCATTCAACTAATATACACTATTAGTGTGTTTATTATTATGTTTTATAGTATTATTTCGTATAATATTGGGTAACACAATTAGAGTCACTAGTATAGTATATTATTGGGGTTTATAGCAGTTTGTGGTCTAATAGTATCATGCTTTATGAGTGGTGTTCTATGTAGTGATGATTAGGCAATAAAATATGCTTTGGGGGTTTATAGCAGTTTTTGTGGTCTACTAGTATCATGCTTTATGGGTGGTGTTCTATGTAGTGATGATTAGGCCATAAAATATGCTTTTGGTTTATTGCTAACAAAATATACTTTGCTCTACTGCTGTAGTGCAAAACATGGTGAAACTTACATACACCGTTAATAAAGTATTGATGGAAGAAGAAGAAGAAGAAGAAGAAGAAGAAGAAGAAGAAGAAGAAGAAGAAGAAGAAGAAGAAGAAGAATTGTGGAGGGAATGAACAGTGAGACAATGTAAAGCCTCCGGGATGGCGGCAGCGTTTCTGTTATTAATATATAATAAGACAATAGGAAAATATGTTGTTGTCTCTACCTGTATTATTACCTTTGCGATAGCATGGTTCAATTTTGGGAGGACATAGGAAGGAGCAGGAGGTTAGGAGGGGATTTGTAGTGGGAGAGATAGTGTCTGTGATCCTCGGGTCACCACTCCTCGGATTGTGTCAGTTCAAGTTTAGAAGCTCCAACAACTTTCCCTGAATACGAATTGGCAACCTTTCGATTTACAACAGGTACCTACTTACTGCTACAGTAGGTAGGTGAACAGGGACCAAGGGGGCTAGGAAGAGTGTCCAAACAACTTGCTCCTGCCTGCCTGTGTGATGTAGTCGTGGCCAGAATTAGGTTAGGATACAGACACATCTGGCAAGTTAGTCACGCTGTACCCATACCGGAACACTCAGCATGTAAACTTTGTGATACACCTTAAAGCACTATATTATTGAATGTGACACTGTCAAAGACTTCAGGCCACCTCACTTATTGTATCTTGAACTATGTCATTACTTCATTGAGGACATTACATTCTTGCTCTCTATCCCAAATTGGCTAGCTAGCCCACACTGATTAGTCTACAATTACAATATGACTCCAATGTATGCTGCTGGTAAATGTGTACTGTCAATGAACCAGAGTGAAAATAAGGTCGCCTCCCTTGCTGCTGCTGCTGCTTCTTGCGCCCTTCTAAGTCCCGTTTAAGTCCCCCACCCCAGGCCCCCGCAGTACCCCTTCACATCTACAACATTCAAAAACAATTTCACTCAATTTCCACAATACTATGCTAATTACACGTAAAATAGAGTGTTATCCTGCAAAACGTTGATGTCGTATATTTCTCTCTTTAAGTGATATCCTGTGGCTCCGAAAGGAGCCTGTTTGGTTAGGTGGTCTTGTGTGAACGAACCTTGGGTTCTTATTTCTTCTCTGTCTTCTTGGGGAGGAGCACAGCTTGGATGTTAGGAAGGACACCCCCTTGGGCAATGGTGACTCCAGATAGGAGCTTGTTCAGCTCCTCGTCATTGCGAATGGCAAGCTGAAGATGACGCGGGATAATGCGGGTCTTCTTGTTGTCGCGGGCGGCGTTACCGGCCAGCTCGAGCACTTCTGCTGCCAGGTACTCCATGACGGCTGCAAGGTACACAGGTGCACCTGCACCAACACGCTCAGCATAGTTGCCTTTACGCAAGAGACGGCGGATCCTACCCACGGGGAACTGGAGTCCGGCCCTGCTAGAACGGGACTTTGACTTGCCCTTCACCTTGCCTCCCTTGCCGCGTCCTGACATGTTGCTGCTGCTGCTTTTCGTGATAGGAGTTAAATTTCCGCCCGCCACCTTGGTCTTTTATACCAAGCTCAGGATCAGGCCAGGTGGCCGTCTCGCGGACCCAACCAATGTAAGAGAGCCGTAGCTGCAGCCAGTCTGATCCTGAGCGGCCCGCTCGGTATATAAGGAAAAGTTAGTCGGGCCAGTTTTCAATTCTCTCGCTCCGCGCCACGAGTAACTGTGCCGCCATGCCTCCCAAAACTTCCGGAAAAGCTGCCAAGAAGGCTGGAAAGGCCCAGAAGGCCATTGCCAAGGGTGACAAGAAGAAGAAGCGCAGGAGGAAGGAAAGCTACAGCATCTACATCTACAAGGTACTGAAGCGCGCACTCTTTACTACCAGGAGTCTCCTCCAAAGCTATGTCCATTGCGAACTCTTTCGTGAACGACATCTTCGAAAGTATCGCTGTCGGTGGCTTCCCGCCTGGCGCAGCCAACAACAAACGCCCACCATTACAAGTCGGGAAATCCAGACAGCTGTCCGACTCTGCTGCCCGGTGAACTGGCTACATGCCGTGCTCGAGGGCACCAAGGTTGTCACTAAGTACACCTCTTCAAGTAAGAGGTTACCAGCACAGCCCAAACACGCCATCCCACTACTACAACCTAATCGGCTCCATCGGAGCCACAGTTACATGTTAAAGAGACAGTTACCGACAGTGATATATTGAGAGGGAAATAAAAAAAATAAAATTATAATAATCTGCATTCTCTATTGGCGTAGAAACAGGACTAAATCGAAACATAATAAATAAATAAATAAATTCTGCGTGGAGTACTTTTACACCCACTGCAAAGTGACATACATGGAGTGTGTTTGGGCTTCATTTCTTGTTTGCAGCATGCCTATTTCATGTAAAAAAAAATTTTATTTTATTTTATTGTATGTTCTTTTATTTTATTTATTTCTTTACTTACTTATTCTTTATATATTTATTTGTTACTAGCTCTTGTTTGTTGCACCCACCCACCTCCCGAATTGATGACCTACTATACAATCGTACCTCCACGAATGTTACCAACTTACCGTTAGGCGATTTGGGTAACCGAAATTAACGCTCTCCGACCACCAACCATTTCGATTGTCATGAAAATTATCTTCAGAACAGTTCCTTGGCCCTGAGAAGGGCCGAGTTATAGATGTCTGGTAGGTTTTGTTGTGCTTTTTGTTTTTCCCCAAGGAAGAGGACTTAAGCACGCTCTCCGCGGATGCGCCGGGCCAGCTGGATGTCCTTGGGCATGATGGTAACGCGCTTGGCGTGAATGGCACACAGGTTGGTGTCCTCGAAAAGACCCACCAGGTAAGCCTCAGAGGCTTCCTGCAGAGCCATGACGGCAGACGACTGGAAGCGCAGGTCAGTCTTGAAATCCTTGGCGATCTCACGCACCAGGCGCTGGAAGGGCAGCTTCCTGATGAGTAGCTCTGTGCTCTTCTGGTAACGACGGATCTCACGAAGGGCGACGGTTCCGGGCCTGTAACGATGGGGCTTCTTGACACCACCGGTGGCTGGGGCGGACTTGCGAGCTGCCTTGGTGGCAAGCTGCTTCCGTGGAGCCTTGCCTCCAGTGGACTTGCGGGCAGTCTGTTTAGTACGGGCCATCTCGACGACGAAATAGTCAATACGGGCGGCCCGTTGTTGTTGTGTTGTTGTATAGATTGTCGGACCGTAGTCCGACACGGGCCTTTGCCTATAGGCGGCCCGTTTGGTGGTTCCGGCTGGAGCTCCAGGAACAGCCAGACCGGATTGGGATTGGAGGTGGTCCCACCTGCAGATTGGAGGGATACTGCAGGTTGCAAGTGTGAGCGGACCCCCGATCAGTGGACGCTTACCACCGGCCCCCACTCTTGGACGTGGTCAGCCTCGGAGTGGCGCGCCCCCCGAACTGGGGTCCGCACTTGCTGGGAGAGGATGCTTTCTAAGCTATCTGGGTGGTGGGTATCGTGTGATGACCCGGAGTAGGTGGTGAATGTGGTCTGTATGGGCCTTTCGGGTTAGAGTGGCTGCTGGTGTTGTGTGTGTTTCTTGGGAGATTTGAGTTCTGTTTCGGAGGCTTTGTGTGACCTCGCAATCGAGGAGATAGTGTTCAAGTGGGTTGGCTGCTGGCTCCTGACAGTAGGTGCATTCCATGACGTCGTTTCCGATCATCTGCCAGGAGCACTTGTACCCTAGTCGTAGTCGGTGAAGGCTGACTTGGGTTTGTCTTGGAGTTTTCTTGTCTGCGAAAGGTGGTTCCCCTTTTGTGGCCGCCAGGTACCATTTGGCTGATTGGGAACCAGCGTTGAGTGCATGAAGGAAGCTCTTTTGATGTGGAGCTTGGTAGTCTTTCTGAGGTGATTCTTGATCTGTTGCACACTTGCTGGAACTTGGATGTGTACGGTACTGGAGCGTGTAGCTGCCTTGGCTGCTTCGTCTGCCACGTCGTTTCCTCCGATCCCTACATGACTGGGAATCCAGTGTAAGACGACTGGTCGGTTTTGGCTTTGGAATTCCTGTAGCTGTGCGAGGATCGAGGTGATGATGTGGACGTTGTCTCTTGGTTGACTGTGTTGCAGCGCCTGCATGGCCGATTTCGAGTCTGTGTGAATTATGACGGACTTGTTGTGTTGTGTTGCAGCGTGTTGTAGGGCCTTTGAGATTGCTACCAGTTCTGTTTGTAGGGTGGAGCAGTCGTTGGAAAGTCTCCATTGGAGGGTCTGACCTTGGGTGTAGAAGGCCGCTCCGGATCTATGATGTTTTGGGTCCACCGAGCCGTCTGTGAAGTATGATGCTGCATCAGCCGGTGTCTCGGTGGCTATGGCTTGGAGAGATATTTTTTTGAGGTTCTCTTTCTGGAGGTTGGCTTTACTGTCGCCGAGGTCGGTGAATTTGAGTGTGGCTGGTGGAGGGCTCCATGGTGGAGGAACGGTGTAACCATTGTCTCGTGTGTCTTGGTTCTTCTTGACGAGTGTTTCTGCTTGCAGGTGTCGGATGACCTCGCTTGCCTCGTGCGACCAGGTGGCCCCTCGCACTCTGTGGTCGAGGTGGAGGGAGGCACTGATTCGAATCTTGGCAACTGTGGGCTTGTCTGCACTACAGATTTTGGCGAGGAGACCGGCTGTCACCTGCTTGACTCGTACTGCCAGGGGTGGTAGCTCGGTTTCCATTTGCAGATTGCAAATTCTGGTCCACATGGGTGCTCCGAGCATGGTCCTGAGAGCATTGTTTTGAATGACTTCTAGCTTAGCTATTTGGTCTTCTCTCAGTCCAATGAGTGCTGGAGCACTGTAATCTACCAGCGATCTGATGGCGGCTGTGTAGTAGGCTTTGAGCACATGAAGGTTTGCTCCTGCGGATTTGCTGGTGAGCGGCCTCATTATATTGTGTCTGCTCTTCGTCCTGTGCCTGAGATACTCGAGTTGCGGCTTGAAGGTGAGTTTCTGGTCAAACCAGATTCCAAGACACTGGTGGGCGTTGGTCCAGACTACCGGCGTGTTTTGTATGGAGAGCAACTTGTCTGGTGTGTCTGTGCAGATGGCCATCGCTTTCGACTTGGCTGGATTTATCTTGAGTCCAAGTCTGTTGCACTCCTCTTCTATAAGTTGGAGTGCGTGTTGCGTGTTGGCTAGTCTGTTCGATCCTCTTACTATAAGCTGTAAGTCGTCTGCATAGCATAGGAGCTTGGCTGTTTGTCTGAAGGGAAGTTTGACCAGATTTTCCATCAGGACGTTGAACAGCATTGGACTGAGGATGCCTCCTTGTGGGGTTCCGTTTTCGTGGACCCTGTAGCTTGAGGTTGCTCCCTGAAAGCGTACTCGTGCTTCTCTCTGTGTGAGGTAGTTCTGGATCCACCCCAGCAACCTTCCTTTGACGCCTTTTTTAGCGAGCGTAGTTGTAATGGCCAAAGGGCGGGCGGGCTTATATACAGACATTCTCCACCTCAGTGGCCACCTCATTGGCCACGAGTGCCGCATGCGTCATCCGCAAGCTACGCCCCACCTCCAAGAGGGAGGGACGGCCTTGGATGAACGATACTACCGCTGCGTCCACAGCACGCCACCTACTCCCACCAAACCGTGGGCGAAGCTCTCTCTCCCTCACCATGAACGGATACGAGTTTGTTAACGTGGCGCGGATACGTCCGGACACGCCGACCTGCCCCAAGAAACCAAACCTCCTAGTTCTCCAGAAGTTTTTCGAAGCTAATGGGATCGTGGGGGTCACCAAGGTAGAACGCCTAAAGCTCCATGGTGACATCAAGATCACCTTCGCCGAGATGGGCATGCCCGCTCAAATCGCGGAGATCCCAGACATCAACGGCATTCCTTTTAAAATGTTTGCCTTCATGTGGGACAACTTGAAGCTGGGTGTAATCTCCCACGCCGAAATTGCCCACATGGACAAAGCAGAGCTGAGTGAGCTCCTCAAGGAGCAGCAGCTCCAAGTTGTGAAGAAGCTGTCCGACACCACTGCCCTCATCGGACACCACTCCACCCTACCCAAGGAAGCTCAACGGGCGTGGGTAACTATGCCAGTCAAGCCCTACTGCAGACCGAAACGGTGTTACAAATGCCAGCACTATGGACACACTGTAAACAAGTGTGAGGCGCAGGAAGACACCTGCTCCATGTGTGGCAGCCCTGGACACCGCTACACGGCCTGCCCCAACACAGAGAAAAAATGCGTTGCCTGTGGTGGCCCACACTCCTCCGCCGACCGGACCTGCCCCAGATGGAAGGAGGAATGCAGGGTAGCCAAGGCTCGCCTTGAGAAAAAACTGAGCTACAAAGAGGCCCTCCTTGCTGTACGCTCCCAAGAAAAGAAAAAACCAGCAGTAAAGAAAAACCAAGATAAGAAAACTCAACAGAAGCAGCCCACCACACAGAACCAAGAACACCACGTGGCCCGTGGTGCTGAAGCCCACGCGGCCAGTGGTGCTGAAGCCCACGTGGTCAACCTCTCCCTCTCTGAATTCTTCCACACCTATGAGGACTTAAAATACGAGGAAGACGAAGAAGAAGACCCAAACACAAACGAATGGACAATTCAAGAGAGCAAGAAGAGAAGGAGAGAGAGAAGAAAATCGACATCAAGCTAAGAAGACCAAGACATCCCCTCCACACAAGAAACCAAAACACAATCAAGCCGACCAAGCACTGAACATCCATTGCCCAACCCAACACGCACCTGACGCCTGACCTGACGCTTGACCTGACGCTTGACCTGACGCTTGACCTGACGCTAGCCTGGCCTTGTCTTGTCGCCTCCCTGCCGCGTCCAGCCGGGTTGTTGCTGCTGCCCCCATCTTATAATCCCTCACGCCAGTTGATGACGCCAGCATTTTTCGATTCGATTCGGCGAAGCCACACCAGGACCACCTGTAGTAGCAACCACAACAACATGACTGGACGAGGCAAAGGAGGCAAGGGACTTGGAAAGGGTGGCGCCAAGCGTCATCGTAAGGTGCTTCGTGACAACATCCAGGGTATCACCAAGCCCGCCATTCGTCGTCTAGCTCGGGGTGGAGGTGTTAAACGTATATCCGGCCTCATCTACGAGGAGACCCGCGGCGTCCTCAAGGTGTTTCTGGAGAACGTCATCCGTGACGCCGTCACCTACACCGAGCACGCAAAAAGGAAGACCGTCACCGCCATGGATGTGGTGTATGCCCTGAAACGGCAGGGCCGCACCCTTTATGGTTTTGGTGGTTAATCAACCTGATGGACGGGCGCACACCACCACCACCACCACGACAAACAAATATACGGACCTAATTTTAGGTCCACATTTAAATCGCTAAAGAGTTGGTTAGACACTGAGTAAATCGTTGAAAATATATCCAATAACATGATCCTCTCTAATTCTGGACTTGTGGTATGAGTATAGGTTGTGTGTGAACGTGTTGGAACCACTTACTAATAATTGTCAGTCAGTCAGTCAACATCCACCTAACCTCCAGGTACCTCACCTAACTTCCTGTAGCGTCACCGAACCTCACGAAATGTAACCCAATGTAGTTTATAATCTATCCTAACATGACATAACATAACCACGCACTATATTACTTCGGTAAGAGTAATGAGTTTTAATACGCAAAGTTGCAGTTAGCATTCATTCATACATACATACATACATACATACATAACATGCTAGTGGCAGGGGGGATTGAAGTGAATTTTAGGAGGATAGAATAGGTGCAGTGGCTAAACAGCGCTTGCGTGAGGGACTTTAAGCAGCAACTCGCCTGGATGCGGCAGGATAGAGTCAGGTCAAGCGTCCGGTGCATGTTGGGTTCCGCCATGGTTTCTCAGTGTTTGGTCTGCTTGATTGTGTGTGTTGTTTTCTTGTTTGGAGGAAATGTCTTGGTATTCTTCTTCTTAGCTTGAAGTTGATTTTCTTCTAACTCTTCTCCTCTTGTTGTTCGTCTTCCCCGTGTCTGCTATCATTCTGTAAAGACTCTATATATGTATGTAGGTATGAGTGAGTAACAGTTGCCGGTTACAGTGATACTTCATATTCGCTGGTGTTGTACTGTATGGCTTCGGTATTTCTTAATATACAAACGGCACCGTTAGGGGATTGAGGTATTTAAAAACCAGCCTACATTACTTATATATAGAAATAAATAATGTGGCTTGGACAATAATGACGACTACTCTCTCCTACCTAACCCAAACAAGGGCTTTTCGAAAGTATACATTGGACACAATTGACTTAGTACATACATTGGTGGTTTAACAAAAGCCCTCATTAGAGAAAGGTGAAGGAGCAAACAGTGAACATACAGATTAATGTTTGCACGCATAGATCATGTAAGGTGAGGTGTTGAACACCAGACACGTAGTGTAGTAACTCCCTCACAGATGGCGTTATGAGGGGCCTGATGATGTAGCAGTTACCTCACAGATGGTGTTATGAGGAACTTCACATGATGATGCTGTAGCAAAACATTCACTACGTGGTGTCGTAGCATCTTGGGGACACCACGTGGTCCACATGACTCACCCATTCAAGTGGGTGAGGTGTGGTCCCAGGCCTCTCTATCGTGGAGTCTCAGGGGAAGTATAACTGGGTACCTGGGACCTCACTGTGTGAAGGTGGTTAGCTAGCTTGGGTAAGACTCAACTGCCGAGTTGTTTTTCACTGAGTTAAGCACTGTTCACCACTATTCATCACTGGTTCCATTCCTTTGCCAAATGAGATAGTACCTTATGGCAAGAACTTGTTGATAGTCCGGTGGGGAGGAGGGTTCAGGGGCGTGAGTTGGTATGGGCCAACATATAAATAATAATAATAATAATAATTAACGGTTTATTGAAAGTGCTTGGCAGCCAGAAGGCTGAAAATATACAGTTACATATTTGGGGAATGGGTTACGAATTACAAATAATATACAAGTAACATGAGTGACACAAATAAGACATATAATAACTAGCTGGGGAAAAGCTCAAACTACAGTTCATTTCAACATAGTGACAGTGCAAGGAGTAGTGTTTACTGGGAGTGAGTACACTGATTTATTACAAGTTATCGATAATTTTTACAATGGTTGAGACTGGGCTGTTCTTATAGCGATCAGTTCGTGCACGTATGGGCTGGATGCGGTTGTGGTGTCGAAGAGCAATTCTCGGACTAGGGATCTCAGATGGTAGTAGGAGCCGGTGTAGAAGCTTCTTACCAAATTGGCAGATGAGGTCGTGGTGATGGTCAGTGAGAGTCTAAAGGGTCGGTCAGTGTGTTGAGCGCTTCTTGATATGTGGAGTAGGAAGGGGAGAGAATAATCTTGCATGGCCTCTTTTGCACTTTTTCTAGGTGTTTACGTTGTGTGGCATTTAGGGAGGAAGACCAGGTGGAGGAGGCATAGGTGAGCTTGGGAAGTATGAATGTTGTGTAAACACTGAGGAGCTCGTGTGCAGGAACACCGAGGGACTTGAGTCGGCGTAGGAGGTGGAGACAGAAACTGGAGGATTTGATAACTTCACTGACGTGTGGTTTCTAATTTAGTTTGTTGTCTATATGTATGTGTGTGTGTGTGTGTGTGTGTGTGTGTGTATACTACTGTACTTTTTAGATCCTCCTACGCAACCTAACCTATTATAGTTAAGTATAGTAGGCTATACACTATTTTGTTAGTATGTGTTATAAAATGAAATTGCATGTTATTATTATTAATATTATTATTATTAATATTATTATTATTATTATTATTAGTAGTAGTAGTAGTAGTAGTATTATTATTATTATTATTATTATTGTTATTATTATTACATGCTAATATAATACTAAGTTGCCTGCCAGATTTCCTCAGAGATGGGAGGAGCACATTGGCGGCGGTGTTGTTTATACTCCGCCCGATTACTGATTCCTATTCACCGAGCCAGAGCTGGCGGGCGGCGTGTTATGTGCCACGTTTTGTTTCCCTTTGGGCGTACCGCTCAGCTGGGGAGTAGGAGATTTCATAAAAAGAAAGTTTGAGTGGAGAGCACACCTTTTCCTTCACATACAGTTATCTTAGACCATCTACTAGTATAATAGTTTGCACAAAAATACTCTACACTCTTTCTAGGTTATTGTTATGTTGTTTTTTTTTTTTTTGACTTCTCATCAGATTGTGCATTCAACTAATATACACTATTAGTGTGTTTATTATTATGTTTTATAGTATTATTTCGTATAATATTGGGTAACATAATTATAGTCACTAATATACACTATTAGTGTGTTTATTATTATGTTTTATAGTATTATTTCGTATAATATTGGGTAACACAATTATAGTCACTAGTATAGTTTATTATTGGGGTTTATAGCAGTTTGTGGTCTAATAGTATCATGCTTTATGAGTGGTGTTCTATGTAGTGATGATTAGGCAATAAAATATGCTTTGGGTGTTTATAGCAGTTTTTGTGGTCTACTAGTATCATGCTTTATGGGTGGTGTTCTATGTAGTGATGATTAGGCCATAAAATATGCTTTTGGTTTATTGCTAACAAAATATACTTTGCTCTACCGCTGTCGTGCAAAACATGGTGAAACTTACATACACCGTTAATAAAGTATTCATGGAAGAAGAAGAAGAAGAAGAAGAAGAAGAAGAAGAAGAAGAAGAAGAAGAAGAAGAAGAAGAAGAAGTACGAGGAAGAATGGTGGAGGGAATGAACAGTGAGACAATGTAAAGCCTCCGGGATGGCGGCAGCGTTTCTGTTATTAATATATAATAAGACAATAGGAAAATATGTTGTTGTCTCTACCTGTATTATTACCTTTGCGATAGCATGGTTCAATTTTGGGAGGACAGAGGAAGGAGCAGGAGGTTAGGAAGGGAGAGATAGTGTCTGTGATCCTCGGGTCACCACTCCTCGGATTGTGTCAGTTCAAGTTTAGAAGCTCCAACAACTTTCCCTGAATACGAATTGGCAACCTTTCGATTTACAACAGGTACCTACTTACTGCTACAGTAGGTGAACAGGGACCAAGGGGGCTAGGAAGACTGTCCAAACAACTTGCCTGTGTGATGTAGTCGTGGCCAGAATTAGGTTAGGATACAGACACATCTGGCAAATTAGTAACGCTGTATCCATACCGGAACACTCAGCATGTAAACTTTGTGATACACCTTTAAAGCACTATATTATTGAATGTGACACTGTCAAAGACTTCAGGCCACCTGACTTATTGTATCTTGAACTATGTAATTACTTCATTGAGGACATTACATTCTTGCTGTTTATCCCAAATTGGCTAGCCCACACCAATGTATGTGAGCCACTGACCTATATATGCTGCTGGTAAATGTGTACTGTCAATGAATAGGCAAACTAAAAAGAAGGTCTCATCCCTTGCTGTTGCTGCTGCTGCGCCCTTCTAAGTCCCGTTTAAGTCCCCCACCCCAGGCCCCCACAGTACCCCTTCACATCTACACCATTTTTAAACAATTACACTCAATTTGCACAATACTATGCTAATTATACGTAAAATAGAGTGTTATCCTGCAAAACGTTGATGTCGTATATTTCTCTCTTTAAGTGATATCCTGTGGCTCCGAAAGGAGCCTGTTTGGTTAGGTTGTCTTGTGTGAACGAACCTTGGGTTCTTATTTCTTCTCTGTCTTCTTGGGGAGGAGCACAGCTTGGATGTTAGGAAGGACACCCCCTTGGGCAATGGGGACTCCAGACAGGAGCTTGTTCAGCTCCTCGTCATTGCGAATGGCAAGCTGAAGATGACGCGGGATAATGCGGGTCTTCTTGTTGTCGCGGGCGGCGTTACCGGCCAGCTCGAGCACTTCTGCTGCCAGGTACTCCATGACGGCTGCAAGGTACACAGGGGCACCTGCACCAACACGCTCAGCATAGTTGCCTTTACGCAAGAGACGGTGGATCCTACCCACGGGGAACTGGAGTCCGGCCCTGCTAGAACGGGACTTTGACTTGCCCTTCACTTTGCCTCCCTTGCCGCGTCCTGACATGTTGCTGCTGCTGCTTTTCGTGATAGGAGTTAAATTTCCGCCCGCCACCTTGGTCTTTTATACCAAGCCCAGGATCAGGCCAGGTGGCCGTCTCGCGGACCCAACCAATGTAAGAGAGCCGTAGCTGCAGCCAGTCTGATCCTGAGCGGCCCGCTCGGTATATAAGGAAAAGTTAGTCGGGCCAGTTTTCAATTCTCTCGCTCCGCGCCACGAGTAACTGTGCCGCCATGCCTCCCAAAACTTCCGGAAAGGCTGCCAAGAAGGCTGGAAAGGCCCAGAAGGCCATTGCCAAGGGTGACAAGAAGAAGAAGCGCAGGAGGAAGGAAAGCTACAGCATCTACATCTACAAGGTACTGAAGCAAGTGCACCCCGACACAGGAGTCTCCTCCAAAGCTATGTCCATCATGAACTCTTTCGTGAACGACATCTTCGAGCGCATCGCTGCCGAGGCTTCCCGCCTGGCGCACTACAACAAACGCTCCACCATTACAAGTCGGGAAATCCAGACAGCTGTCCGACTCTTGCTGCCCGGTGAACTGGCCAAGCATGCCGTGTCTGAGGGCACCAAGGCTGTCACCAAGTACACCTCTTCCAAGTAAGAGGTTACTTGTGCAAAACAAACACGCCATCCCACTACTACAACTTAATCGGCTCCATCGGAGCCACAGTTACATGTTAAAGAGACAGTTACCGACAGTGATATATTGAGAGGGAAATAAATAAAAAAAAAATTATAATAATCTGCATTCTCTATTGGCGTAGAAACCGGACTAAATCGAAACATAATAAATAAATAAATAAATTCTGCGTGGAGTAGTTGTACACCCACTGCAAAGTGACATACATGGAGTGTGTTTGGGCTTCATTTCTTGTTTGCAGCACGCCTATTTCATGTAAACAATTTTTTTTTTTTTATTTTATTGTATGTTCTTTTATTTTATTTATTTATTTACTTACTTATTCTTTATATATTTATTTGTTACTAGCTCTTGTTTGTTGCACCCACCCACCTCCCGAATTGATGACCTACTATACAATCGTACCTCCACGAATGTTACTAACTTACCGTTAGGCGATTTGGGTAACCGAAATTAACGCTCTCCGACCACCAACCATTTCGATTGTCATGAAAATTATCTTCAGAACAGTTCTTTGGCCCTGAGAAGGGCCGAGTTATAGATGTCTGGTAGGTTTTGTTGTGCTTTTTGTTTTTCCCCAAGGAAGAGGACTTAAGCACGCTCTCCGCGGATGCGCCGGGCCAGCTGGATGTCCTTGGGCATGATGGTAACGCGCTTGGCGTGAATGGCACACAGGTTGGTGTCCTCGAAAAGACCCACCAGGTAAGCCTCAGAGGCTTCCTGCAGAGCCATGACGGCAGACGACTGGAAGCGCAGGTCAGTCTTGAAATCCTGGCGATCTCACGCACCAGGCGCTGGAAGGGCAGCTTCCTGATGAGTAGCTCTGTGCTCTTCTGGTAACGACGGATCTCACGAAGGGCGACGGTTCCGGGCCTGTAACGATGGGGCTTCTTGACACCACCGGTGGCTGGGGCGGACTTGCGAGCTGCCTTGGTGGCAAGCTGCTTCCGTGGAGCCTTGCCTCCAGTGGACTTGCGGGCAGTCTGGTTAGTACGGGCCATCTCGACGACGAAATAGTAAATACGGGCGGCCTGGCAGGCGGGCGGGCTTATATACAGACATTCTCCACCTCAGTGGCCACCTCATTGGCCACGAGTGCCGCATGCGTCATCCGCAAGCTACGCCCCACCTCCAAGAGGGAGGGACGGCCTTGGATGAACGATACTACCGCTGCGTCCACAGCACGCCACCTACTCCCACCAAACCGTGGGCGAAGCCATTGGAGCCAGGACCACCACAGAGAGCAGACACGCAGAGCGACGGGGAAGCCGGAGATCAAACGGACATAGCTGATTCGCTAGTTCTGGGACCTCTCCCACCTTCCCACCAACCTTGGAATTCACAAGCACCTGACTCCATTCTCCAACTGACAATTCTGTTGATTCAATCGACACATTGAGCCTCTCCTACAGTATCGGACCTCCCTTAGGAACCCCGAATGCTGCTGAGGGGCTTGGTGTGAAGAAAGAGTCAGCAGTAAGTTTTCAGACCTTTTTCTACCACTCAAACCTTTATCTTCCGTGCCGTGAAAGGACCTATTCCCCTGTCAGTTGACGTACAGGGGAGTATTCGTCTGGAAACGCCCTCTGTCCCCACACCTCGCTAGTGCGTGTTTGTGTGAAGGGCGGGGGGTCAGCACAGCCTGCCGATTCGCCTGGGGACCTCTGTGATAGTGCAGGGCCTCCCCTACGTGAGGGGCGCAGGAAATTAGGGACAATTTGTTAGGGGAGATCTCCATAAATCTCCAATTCCACCAGTCAACATGCCTTCAATTAAACTCAAAGTGGACCGTACCATCCAACAGTGCACAGACCTCGCTTCACTCATTTTTCAGCTGACTTTGATCTTCCAAATACGTTCCTTCACCAATGACGACATTATTAAAGTATTTGTACAGAATGACGAAGACGCCGACCTATTCCACTCCCCAGCATTGAACAAAAAACTAAAAGACAACGGCTTAACGGTCCTCAGCTCACCCGAATACCGCGCAAAATGCACCCTCATATGTAGAAAAATCATCCCCCATATCCTTGACAATCCTAACCTATTGACAGAACTCAACACACACAACACCTCCCAAATGACATATGCAGCCCGGATGGGAACTCTCCCCATGTTGAAAATCACTACAGCTACACAAACTGACGCCATCAAATTGAAATCCAACGGAATTAAATTCGGCAATGACATCATCCCCTCACATAACATCGAATTCCAACACTACATCCCAGTCCACCAATGCTACAACTGCTATCAATTTGGACATACCACCAACCGTTGCAGTAACTCACTAACCTGTTCAAAATGTGCCAATCAAGGCCACTCATACAGAAACTGCACTGCCACTGTTACTAGATGCTGCAATTGTAAAGGCCCACACTCTGCCGTCAGCAACAAGTGCCAAATCAGACTCAATAACAGCACAACACCTCTCCCTCCCCGCCTACGCCTACCCTCACCTCCCACTGCACCTCCTCCTCCTCCCCACCACTCACTCCCTACTCCCACGACTCTCTCCACCCGCACTTGCTGGACCAACAACCTGACCGCCCCCTCCCTTCCCCCGACACTGACGCAAAAATCACCACCATCATACTTCTGGCACATTCCCTAAGCAACGGTAATAGATCACTTTTTCTAAATCTGGTAATTGAGGGTTTGAAGGCTAACGGCCTCCCTACCATAAACATTCCTGACTCCTTCAGAACCGGTCCCGACCTCATCTTCCCCACTGCCCCCATCTCCGACCGTACCAACATGCCCCCCCACCCCCCAGAGAATCCACTGTCTCCCTCCTCCCCTCCACTTCTGCCATGCCTACACCTGACTTATCTCACCATTCTACCATTACCTCACCCCCCAAAGTAATCAGTCCAAAACATACCGGCCCCTCCACCTCGACCTTGCCTACACCCGACTTCTCCCACTTGACTACGTTGAACTCCCGGACCACGAACACCCAAACCAAACCTGATCCTCCCCTAACACCCCAGACTCCCAAGAATAAAATGGCAGCCCTTCCCCCCACAGAAATAGTGGTCAAGACCCCTAGACCAAAGAGGAAGAACACCTCCCCCCTGTCTCCCTATACACCTGACAGCAAAAAAATTATTCAATACACTCATCCAACCAAATCAATAATCAAAGTAAACCTATACGGCACTACCCCAAAGGAAACAGAAATCAACCCCGACACGAACCTCGCACACTCCCCTCAACCTCCCGACTCCCCCACACACAGTCACGTAACTGCCCTTCCCTCACTTGCATACACAACACTCATACCACCACCACGCTCACAGTCACTCGACAATTTAGACCTCATCCCTGCACCTCAGAATTTCTATCTTTAAGTACTAAACAGACCAAACACTCCCCTCCCACCTCCCTTGTATTAATATCTTCCCTATAACCACACCCAACAATTTCCCCCCAAATTAAAACCTAGCCTCTCCTTAACCCTCACCCAACGATTCCCACCCAACCTAACCAAATCAACCTAACCTCTCCTCAGCCCACACCCAACGATTCCCACCTAACCTAACTAAGCTTAACCTAACCTCTTCTCAACCCCACACCCAATAATTCCCACCCAACCTAACCTTACCTGACTTGACCAATTCCCTCCTCCCCCCCCTCACTCCAAACCCCACGCCACCAACTCAAACTCAAGACCACTCTGACAAAAAAATAAAAAATAAATAAATAAATAACTAAACCACTCAACCTGCACTAACACTCCCCCTAACAATCCCCCCAAAATAAAAACCTAACGTACCCAGCCATTACTAGCAATTCCACACAAAATAAAAAAATAACCATTCTACCATTACCTAACCACACCCTATCACTCCTCCCAAAGAACACCAATCTCTACTCCATCCCATACTAACTCAGACAGACATGTAATGTTTCTTGAATAATACATCACGCGCCCTCTCTCCTTTCAAGGCTGAGAGGTGTACCTAATAAAAACGGTACCAAATTGCAGACGACATTGAACGCCTCTCTTAGCCAATAAGGTCGGGGAGGGGTGCAATGTACCTGTACACAAACCCTCTCCCTCAAGAATGGGGCCAGAACTCACAATACCTGCAAGAAAGAGAGAATGCAATAATTAACCCAACTCTGCCAACCACTAACAAAACCTACAATCCTCCCAAAAGAAAAACTTAACCCACCCAACCTTACTCACAACCCCTCTTAGAAATCGATACCTACAATCCTCCCAAAATAAAAACTTAATATACCCGACCTTTCTAACAAGCCCCTTTGACCCTCCTAATAAAAATAAATAAATAAATAAATAAAATAAATAAATAAATAAATAAAAACATATGACGCAATACAACTATTCATTAGCAACACAAAACATATCATTCCTAAGAAATCCTACCATACCATAAATTAACCCAAGAACCTCCAAAGCCCCCCTTTCCCCCTTTCGCCTCCCTTCTCCTCTCCTCTCCTCCCCCCTCCTCCCGACAACCGAACCATACCTGACCTTATAACATTATCCTAACCCTCCCTCTCTCCCCTTACATTTACATGCAAACACATACACACTCACACAACAACCCCCCTTAAGCAATTTTAATTCACCTTAAATTAACATACAACCGCCACCCCCATCAATCCCCAAACACAAACTCCCCCCCTCCCTCAACCAATCTCCAAACACAACATCCCCCCCCCGCCAGACAAAGCCACCTTACCAAAATCGACCTAACTCAAGACTGAAACCTAACAACCTATATCTCACTCTCATCTCCGTTCACAATTTGACATAGCTCAAATCTGCCTCCTGCCATTACTAAACAACTCTCCTACGATACACTCATCCTTCCTCACTACGAATACTTTGACATTTCAAACTCAAAGATTCTAAACTCTTCCTCCAACTCTCTCCATTTCTCTCTGACATAGCTAAAAGACCCACAACTCTCAGAACCTAATCAAACATACCCAACGTCTGTGACATCCAATTCTTAATAAAATTGACCTAACTCTAGACTGAAACCACTCAACCTATATCTCATTCTCGTCTCCGTTCATAATTTGACAAAAAGCTCAAATCTGTCTGCCGCTATTACTAAAAACTCTCCTACGATACGCTCATCCTTCCTTACTATGAATACTTTGACATTTCAAGCTCAAAGATTAAAAAACCCTTCCTCCAACTCGCTCCGTTCCTCTTTGACATAGCTCAAAGACTTTACCTTCATCTCTCTCCAAACAACCCTACGACTAGCAAAATTTCTATATTTTCACCTTCTCTGTTTGATTTGATCGTGTGCTGCCTGTGCGTCCGTCCACCTGCGTTTCTCGGCTTGCGCCACCGCCGTGGCGGGGCGGTTCTTCCTGCGTTTTACCAACACTGCCTGCTAGGACGACAATCAGAACACCCGCGTTGGCCCTTTGCTTGCCCGGACCTGCTCCCGCCCTCCCTCTGCCTCGTCCTGATTGTTGTTGTTGCACCCTCACGGGCATTTTGCCTACCCCCTCACGCAAGCGGTGTTTAGCCACTGCACCTGTTCTCTCCTTCTAAAATTCACTTCCATCCTATCTTTATTCTTCCTCTGAACCTCCTTCCCCCCTGTCACTAGCATTTTTCTAGTTTTTCTAGGCTCCCACGCATTGGAGCCAGGACCACCACAGAGAGCAGACACGCAGAGCGACGGGGAAGCCGGAGATCAAACGGACATAGCTGATTCGCTAGTTCTGGGACCTCTCCCACCTTCCCACCAACCTTGGAATTCACAAGCACCTGACTCCATTCTCCAACTGACAATTCTGTTGATTCAATCGACACATTGAGCCTCTCCTACAGTATCGGACCTCCCTTAGGAACCCCGAATGCTGCTGAGGGGCTTG